>NW_015175380.1:377398-395145 GCF_001447785.1 Gekko japonicus | reverse complement strand
GGTTGAGGGGATCTCCACAGGGTATATTGCCATAGAATCTACCCTCCAAATCTGTGGAGGGGCCCAGACTGGAGTGATGCGGTCCCCATGACCAATTTTAAATGTAATAGATTTCTCCCTCCTACCAGAGATCTCTGTTCTGCAACCTTAAAAGGCTGAATTCTGCAACTCCTCCAATGCATCCTTGTTTGCTTAATTCTCCTTCAGGAGTCTAAGCTTGAGAAAGGAAGAGTCACGCTGTGATCTCTTAATCGCACCCCTTTAAAGATCAGCTTAAAGGGGGCTGTGGTGGCTCAGAGGTTAAGACGCTGAGCTGCAGACCAGAAGGTCTGTAGTTCGGCAGTTCGAGACCCGAGTGCCGTGCGACGAAGTGAGCTCCCGTCTCTGGCTCCAGCTCCTGCCAACCTACCAGTTCGAAATCAAGAAATTGCAAGTAGATAAAAAGGTACCACTTTGGTGGGGGAAGGTAATAGTGTTCCGTGCGCCTCGGCGTATAATCATGCTGGCCACATGACCACGGAAACATCTTCAGACAGCGCTGGCTCTTCGGCTTGGAAACGGAGATGGGCGTTGCCCCCTGGAGTCAGATTCGACTAGCTTTCGAGCAAGGGAAACCTTTACCTTTACCTTTTTAAAGATAGGCTTAGCCCCCTTCTGACTCTTGTAGTTTCAGGACTGCCTGGCATGCCTGTCTTTTGCACACAGGGGACTAGAAATTTACAGACTTAAAACGTGGAACAAAATGTTAAGCCGTGCCGGCTTCTTTTTTTTTGCCAGAGACTGAAATGCAAACTTGCCGCCTTCTTTCTCACATTCATACTACTACTACTAGTGGTAGTAGTAGTAATGACGCAGCCGTCGCGTGGTCAAGCCTTTGAGTCACCGCCAGTGGAAATCTGCTTTGGTACTAAGAAGTGGTAGGAAAATCCCAGCTGGGCCTCTTCACCTTTTGAAGCGTTCTCTGCCGAAATTGGACACTGTGAACCTTAACGCTTCACCTCTGGTGGTTCCCCTCTCGGCCTCCTCCCCGTGTCAAGATATTCAAATGTGCCGTTCATGCTTCTCACCCATTGCAAATTTGTGGCTGCTCATTCAAGGGGGCTTTCCAGCCAAGCGGCCTGTTCTTAGTAAGCTACCATTTAAATATACCTTTGTGGTTACAACTGTGAACGTCAAGTTGTTATGCAGTGCGGAGGAAGGGGGAGGAGAGTATTCGCTCGAGAGGTTGATTTCTGGGAAACAGCAACTTCCCCAAGTCTGTGTGTGTTTTGATCAACTCAGGTGATCAGATGGTTTAGATCAGGGATCCCCAGCACGATGCCCCCGAGCACCTTGGCACACACACACCCCCAACATCTTTTCTGGTGCCCGCCAAGTGTTTTTAGAAAGTGGACAGGGCCGGGTGGATCTTTTGCCCAGCAAAACTTCTGACTAGCCAATGAATGTTTGGTTGGCTGTGTGGATTTTTAAAAAAGCATTATTTTAACAATACCCGCCACCACAAAGGATCTTCACTGTGCGACTGAAAGGTAAGCTGCAGCAGCCATTGCGTGGCTGGCTTTGCCTTGTGCGGCAGCCGATTCGTGGCTGCGCCCAGAGCTTTCTTTTGTAGAAAAAGTCCTGCAGGAACTCATTAGCATAATAGGCCACACCCAACAGTAAAACGCATTAGCATATTAGGCCACACCCCTGACTGCAGTGCTCATTAGCCTATTAGGCCACACCCCCATGTTACCAGAAGTGTGCTCATCCAGCCACACCCACCTTTTGCTTCTTATTCTGTTTACCTTGTTTGTTGTCAAACCGGTTTGCCAGGGCTCTTTTTGTAGCAGGAACTCCTTTGCACGTTAGGCCACACACCCCTAATGTAGCCAATCCTAATGAGTTCCTGCTGTTGGGTGTGGCCTATTATGCTAATGAGTTCCTGCTGGGCGTGGCCAACTTGGGAGCCAGCCGGAACTCCGTTTCTGTGCGTTCCTGCCCCAAAATAGCCCTGGTGCGCCCACCATGCTGTTTCAGAATCCCAAAGGCGCCTGCATGCTCCAAAGGGGGTGTGACTGTTTTCTCTCCTCTTCTTCACCTTTCCACTTTGCTGGTCTTCTGAGACTCGTACAGGTTGGGCAGCAGAGGCTCCCCCCCCCCCCATCTTCAAAGGGCTTTGTGTTTTGCGGTCTCAGCATTTGGGACGGGACGGTAAAATTCAGGTGTAAACATCAAAGGGCGCTGAAGCACTAGTGGCACTGAACTCTGAACACTGAGAAAGGTGGCATGCATTGCGCAAATGCTTGTGCTCATGAGGGGGGGGAGAGAAGGTTTGAAAACCACCACAAGCCTGCACCGTGAGCCCTGCGAATCCTGCTCGGGCCCTCCTTTGGGTCCTGATTTCACCAGGCATTTTGTAGCCCACCATGAGGACTAGAAACTTGGCGCTGGGAAACAAAATGCAATCTCGGGATTTTGACTCCTGCACTCAGCAGTGGTCTCTGCCCTTGTGCAATTGGCGAATGCCCCAAGTCTTGACGATAACTGAAAACGATAGGCCACTACAATGAAGCAGCCTTCTACTGAATCAGACCCTTGTTCTGCCAAGGTCAGTATTGTCTACTCAGACTTGCAGCAGCTCTCCAGGGTCTCAGGTGGAGGTCTCTCACATTGCCTGGTCTTTTCAACTGGAGATGCCAGGGATTGAACCTGGGACCTTCTGCGTTTAAAGCAGAAGCTCTTCCACTGATCCACAATGAAGGGAAGGAAGGTGGCGTGGTGTAGCCCGATCTCCTCGGGTGTTGGAAGCTAAGCAGAGTTGGTACTTGGATGGGGAGCCCTTCACGGAAGGCTCTGCAGGGGAAGAAGAGGAGATTAGATTTATACCCCACCCATCACTCGGGGTCTCAGAGTGGCTTACAAACGCCCATCCCTTCCCCTCCCCACAACAGAATGAATGTGAGGTAGGTGGGGCTGAGAGAGCTCTTTCCAGAACTGTCCTTGAGAGAACAGCTCTGAGAGAACTACGGCTTGCCCAAGGTCATCCAGCAGGTGCAAGTGGAGGAGTGGGGAATCAAACCCGGTTCTCCCAGATTAGAGTCCGCGCACTTAACCACTACACCAAACACAAAGAAGGAGAATGAGGAGGAGGAGGAGATTGGACCTATACCCCGCTCTTGACTCGGAGTCTCAGAGCGGCTTACAAACGCCCATCCCTTCCCCTCCCCACAACAGACACCCTGTGAGGTAGGTGGGGCTGAGAGAGCTCTTTCCAGAACTGTCCTTGAGAGAACAGCTCTGAGAGAACTACGGCTTGCCCAAGGTCATCCAGCCAGGTGCAAGTGGAGAAGTGGGGAAATCAAACCCGGTTCTCCCAGAGTAGAGTCCGCGCACTTAACCACTACACCAAACTGTGGTGGCAAACTACCTTCATTTCTCACACGCCTGGAAAGCCCCTTGCCGGGGTTTTCATAGGTCGGTTGCCATAAGTTGGTTTCTGGTGCATACTGCCAGGAATCTTTATCATGCAAAATGTGCATTCTGTGCCTTGGATAGCTGTGTGCGAAGGAGAACTCTGGCAAACACAGCTTTCCATTCCGTCGCAGCGGAGAATAGAATAAGAATAGAAACTGCATTACTGCTGTGCCCGATCAGCAGCTTGGCAACCGTTGGAAGAGCACTGTCAGCCAGACACCATGTGTGGAAAGGGCCACTCGCAGTGCTGCCGGGCCCCCATTATGGCTGCTACCCCCACCGCCCTCCCTGGCAGCATCGTTCCCGTGCTTGCACTGAAGCGGCTTCAGCCCAGATCTGAACAGAATCCCTCCCCATCCCCATTTGGCGGAGCTTATTCTCAGTCTATTGATCCTCACCAGCTACGATGAATGAATCGGTTTCTCGTGCTCTTTGGGGGGGGATGTGCTTGGGGGGGGGCGGTGATTGACAGGTTGTTTTTTTGGACCTGTCGTCTAGGAGGCCGCCTGCCCTTGGACAAAGCCCGAGCCGCTGTTTCTCCCCCCTCCCGGTGACCTCTGTCATCTTTGCCTGCCGAATTTCTGAGGGAAATCCTGAGAGAGAGCTGCTGGCGACTGGCGAGAGCTCCCCTCTGCCTCCCCTCATTGGTATTCCTGGCACAGGGCGCGTTTGACAGACCACCGAGAGGAGTGTAAAAATAACCCAGCGTTAACCGCTAGCTGCGCACTGCGCTGGTATTTTCCTTCCTTCAAAGGCTGCGTTTTGTGTGTGCGCGTGTGTTTGGAATGGGCTTTGTTTTCAGAGGACTTCCCGCTTTGCTTCTCCCTCTGTTAGGAGCACGGTAATATATCCCGTGGTCTGCTTTTTGCCACTGATCTCCCTGGGTTTGTGATCGGTCTGGCAACGTGCCCTGCTTTTGAGGAGTCCCTTTGAATGTTCAGCAAGGCCCCTAGCAGATTCCCAGATATGCCTCCCACCTTGGCAACTTCCAGTTTGGTGTAGTGGGTAAGAGTGGCGGGCTCTAATCTGGGAGGACCGGGTTTGATTCCCCACCCCTCCACATGAAGCCAGCTGGGTGACCTTGGGTCAGTCACAGTTCTCTCAAGAGCAGTTATTGAAAGAGCTCTCTTCTCAGCCACACCTGCCTCACAGGGTGTCTGTTGTGGGGAGGGGAAGGAGATTGTAAGCCACTCTGAGACTCCGAGTGAAGGGCGGGGTATAAATCCAATCTCCTCCTCCTCCTCCTCTTCTTTTCATAAGAAAATATCTCTGTCCTTGATAGGAGACACCTTGCAGTTAGAGCGGTTCCTCAGTGGAACAGGCTTCCTTGGGAGGTGGTGGGCTCTCCTTCTTTGGGGGTTTTCAGACAGAGGCTAGATGGTCATCTGACAGCAATGCTGATCCTGTGAACTGAGGCAGATCCCGAGAAGGGAGGGCAGGAAGGGTTGCATCAGTGCTTAGATCTTGTGGCCTTTTTTCCATGCCCAGGGAAATACTGATCACCACTTTGGGGTCAAGAAGCAATTTTTCTCCTGAAGGGGTTTTTTGGGTCATCTTCTGGGCATAGAACAGCAATCCTTGGGGGTACGGGGGTGGGGGAGGTATTTGTGAATTTCCTGCATTGTGCAGGGGGGTTGGACTAGATGACCCTGGAGGTCCCTTCTGTGCCTCCTCTTTCTCTTGTATGTCGCTGGCCTCAGTTTTGTCTGGCTGTTCAGGCGTCCCGCGTCAGCGACCCTTCCAGCGAGGGTGCCTCTCCTGCTCTTTGGCAGTCTGCTGCCGTGCTCCTAGGGCTCCGTTGCTACTAAATCGAAGGTTTAAGTGGAGGACACTGGCAAAAGAAGCCGGGCACCATCTTCTCTGAACCACTGTGGTAAGTGGAGAGAACGGCTCACCTGATCTCTGCTGCGCCACAGCGCCATCACTCCAGGTGGCCAGAGAATGCATTGCAGCTTTGTGAAGATCAGGTGACCTGGGGTGCTAGTAAGATCTTGTGCTGCTTGAGAGGAATCTTCAGTCTGAGTACGTTATCGCTCAGGATCGTTGCCTGAAGCTTTCTGCTCTGTTACCTGCTTGTCTCGGTGCCATCGTCTCCTGATGCAATCCTGTTTGGGTATTCCAGCACTGCTTACCTTGGTAAGCCTGTGACCCCAGAGGCTTGCCTTTTCGTGAACACACAAAGCGGCCTTATACTAAATCAGACCTCTGGTCCATCAAAGTCAGTATTGTCTACTGAGATGGGCAGGAGCTTTCCAAGGGCTCAAGCAAAGGTGTTTCACGTCACTTCCTACCTGATCTTTTTAGGTGGAAATGCCGGGGATTGAACCTGGGACCTTCTGCACGCAAAGCAGATGCTCTGCCGCTGAGCCACAGCCCCTCCTCCAATGATGGTTGGCCACTTTGACATCTGCTGCTCTGAATCTGTGCCAGGATCGGTCTGATGCTGCGACTGGCTGTCATCTTCACTTGTCTGCTGACTACATAAGAGAAGCCGTGCTGGATCTGGCCAGTGGCCCATCCCGTCCAACACTTTGTGTTACACCGTGGCCAAAACCCAGGTGCCTTCAAGAGGTCCACCAGTGGGGCCAGAACTCCGGAAGCCCTCCCACTGTTGACCCCCAAGCACCATGTTCCCTCTGACCTGTGGAGTCTTGTGAGCATAAGTTCTACTTTGTGAGCTACTGGCATTAAATTTGTGAGCGAGCAATTTGGCTGCTGCATAAATTAGTTTGCTCTGGAGCCCTCCTTCCTGAGCGAAGACAAAAATGTGTGAGCCGGAGGCTGAAAAACTGTGAGCCAGCTCACACTAACTCAGCTTAGAGGGAACACTGATGCACCAAATGTATTTGGCTTGCCAACGCAATGGCGCCAAGAATCCCGATGGACTAGGTCTCAAGAGATCAGTAGCTTGGCCATCTGAACACCCTTATAAAAGATGTAATATTGGGAGGCTGCAAGCTAACACTGGATAGGATTAAAAAAACACTCTACCAACATAGAGAAGAATCTTCTGATGAAGGGAACTTTGACTCTCAAAAACTTCCACCCTGAAAATCTTCTTGTTCTCTAAAGTGCTGCTGGACTTGAATTTTTTTGAGCGACATCACTTGAGAGCCGGGGGATGGGGCTTACAGGGAACCATCTTTGTAAGAAAAAGGATACCACATTGCATCCAAATGCCCTGTGCCAGAGTAAAGTGTTTTTGTTCTCCCCAACAAGCACGGCCCTGACCCGGATGGCCCAAGCTAACCTTAGATCTTGGAAGCTAAGCAGGGTCGGCCTCGGCTACTGTTTGAATGGGAGACCTCCGAGGAATACCAGGGTAATGCCGGGGTCGCTATGCAGGCCGTGGCAAACCACCTCTGAATGTCCCTTGCCTTGGAAACCCTACGGGCTCGCTGTAAATCAGCTGTGACTCGATGACAGAAAATGAAGAAACAAGCACTAGCAGGGAAGGTTACGTCCCTTGTTTTGAGATAGCTCAAGATGAGTAGCTATGTTAATCTGTCTGTAGCAGTAGAAAAGAGTAAGAGTCCAGTAGCACCTTAAAGACTCACCAGATTTGTGGCGGGGGATGAGCTTTTGTAAAAGGGCTGTGGTGGCTCAAGTGGTTAAGACGCTGAACTGCAGACCGGAAGGTCGGTAGTTCGGCAGTTCGAGACCCAAGTGTGCCACATGACAGAGTGAGCTCCCGTCTCTGGTCCCAGCTCCTGCCAACCTAGCAGTTCGAAAGCAAGAAATTGCAAGTAGATAAATAGGTACCGCTTTGGTGGGAAGGTAACAGCGTTCCGTGCGCCTCGGCATCTAGTCATGCCGGCCACGTGACCACGGAGATGTCTTTGGACAGTGCTGGCTCTTCGGCTTGGAAACTGCCCTGCTCCAGTTTTTCTTGTTGCAGATTGAATCCCACGGATCCATTCTGCTCGCAGAGCCGCTTTTTGCAAACTCGGAAGAAGGCCTTGTGCCAGGGGAAAGTTCCATCCACTGGAAGAAAGTGCTTCCATTAGCGGGACGGAGTCTGTGGAATCCAAACCTCTGAGTCAGATCACTGCTCCATCTAGTTCAAGGCCGGGATGCTTTTTCACTGGAGGAATTTAATCTGTTCTTTGCACAATACTTGCTTATAAGTTATTTCTCTTTTATACCGCCTCAAAGCCATAAAGTATTGTGCATACCAAACAAAAAAAGTGCTAAACAATTATGGTGACACTCCAGCTAATAAAACCAAAAGATCCAGTGATAAAACAACTGTTAAAATGAAACCACAATTGTAAACATTTATAACTTTAATAGCAGCAGATGAAAAAGACAACAAAAAGACAAAGTAGTTTGTCTCAGTTCTGCTGTACAGAAAACAGTTGACATTAATTTAAGAGAGAGGGTGGTGTAGTAGTGAAGAGTCTCAAACCAGAACCGGAGAGACCTGACTTTTGTAATCCCTGCTCTGCTGTGAAACAGTCAGGCTCACTTTGGGCCATTTGCTCGTTCTCTGCTCACTCAGGGCTGGTTTGAGGGTAACATCGAGCGCCTTGGGTGGTATAAAAAAGTGCTAAACAATTATGGTGACACTCCAGCTAATAAAACCAAAAGATCCAGTGGTAAAACAACTCTAGGCCCTGTTGTTGGCTCTCCAGAGAAACTGGTTGGTCACTGTGTGAGACAGGATGTTGGACTAGATGGACCCCTGGTCTGATCCAGCTGGGCTCTTCTTATGTTCTTATCAGGGGAAGGCCTCGGCTTCTGTGCCCTGTTGTTGGCCCTCCAGAGGGACTGGTTGGCCACTGTGTGAGACGGGATGCTGGACTAGATGGTCCACGGGTCTGATCCAGCAGGGCTCTTCTTATGTTCATATGAATGTCTTGGCCGCTGTGCCCTGTTGTTGGCCCTCCAGAGGGACTGTTTGGCCACTGTGTGAGACGGGATGCTAGACTAGATGGACCACTGGTTCTTAACCAGGAGACCTGCTGCAGACTGTTTTTAATACTTCATTACCCTTTGGATAATTCCTGGAATTAGTGTTTATTGCTCTGGGGTACATTCAAACAGCAAACTCTAAGGGACCTCGGCAGAGATGTCTCTCAAGGGAGTTGCCTGCGAAGACAAAGAGTTTCGTACCCAAAACACATTGGCCTTTCCACATCCTGTTGAGGGTTCATTCTTTCCCCCACAAGAAGGGGCTCACACCCAGAACACATTGGGCTTTCCACACCCCATGGATAGTTCCTTCTCATTCTTTTCTCTGCTTTTCGGATTCTGTTTCTATTTGCACTCCCACCAGCATTTTACACCCACTTGGGTATTTCGATTATGAACTGACTTCACATAATTACAGGAAAGTGAAGCCTACAGAGATAACCTTGGGACACTCTTTGGGTGGAAAGGTGGCATAAAATGTTTTGAATTAAAAAAATAATAAAATAACAGGACACCTTCTCTGTTTTTGTATTGTGTGTGCATGCGGGGTGCGTGTGTGTGTGCGTGCACCTGGAAGTCATTACCTCTGGTGTCTGATCCCTATGGGGAGCCTGGAAGATATTCAGAGAGGTGGCTGAATAAAGCCTGCCCCCGCCTCCCACCTCTGGTGTTCCAAGGAGGTCTCCCATCCAAGTACTTGCCAGAGTTGACCCTGCTTAGCTTCTGGGATCTGACCAGATCGGGCTTGCCTGGGCTATCCGGGACAGGGTGAAGCCTTCCCTGTTTTTGTGGTGAATAGATAAGCTGCCTTATACTGAATTACTCCATCGGTCCATTCAGGTCGGTATTGTCTGCTCAACTATATCAAAATAAGAGATTGATGGGCAGATGGGCCCTTCTTAATTGTGGAATGCTAGGAGTAATTAACTGAGACGCTGTGTGATACCTATTTCCTTCACTGTGTTTCCACCCCAGAATTAAACCCAAACAAATGACGACCATATAAACTAAGCTCGTTATCCAGTCTGTTTCTCCAGCATCTGTCAAACAACTTTAATATGCTGTATGCAAATTTGCTGCTCATCCTCTACCTATATGTATGGACTGGCAGCTTTCATTTCTGAAGAAGTGTGTATGCGCACGGAAGCTTATACCTTGATAAAAAAGCTTTGTTGTTCTTCAATGTGCCACTGGACTCGAACTTTGGTCTCCTCTTGGAAAGCCTGAGATAGAAACCCAATGTAAATAAATGCTATCACATGCTCAGTGGTGTGTCCCTGTATAAGTTGTGGGAAATACGGTCGCCCATCGTCAAGGAGGAGGAAATACTTGCCAGCAGAGGTTCCTCTGCGACTCCACTCTTTGTATGACAAGCGTCAACATCGGATTCAAAGGTACATTGACTGGCATTTAACTCTGTTTACCGAGTCCTCAGAGGGCACAACGGGTCATTTTTCCGAAGGCCGTGCGGGAGCAGAGGACAGGCGCATAAACATATGGAGACCACACGGGCCTGTCACATTCTTTCATGAAAGGACCGAGTGTCTGCGATTGATGAAAATTTGACAGGGGGGAGGAGGAGATGAAAGGAACTGAGCCCCGCTGGTTTGTTTGGTGTTTCCCCCCCTTGTCTTGCCGTCTCTCTCCGGTGCCTGCCACGTGCAACAGAGATGGTGGTTGCTTTGCGAGAGGGAAGCGAAGGGGGAGGGAGGGAGAGACGGAAGACATCTTTTGAATGGATGCCAAGGTTGATTTAATTAGCTGCATTGATTTCATTTGCTGTTCCCCCCCCCCCCATAAATGACGTGTCTGCTGTGAAGCGCAAATTAGGAGTTGTGAGCCGTTGACGGGAGCCGCGCAAACGCTGACCTGCCAAAAGACCCAGCAAAGCAGAAAGATTGACCTAGTTTTATCAACTCTGAAGGGATCGCCTTTTAAAGCTCTCCTTGGCTAGATGCACGCCGTCTTCCTCCCCTCCCTCCCTCCTCTTCGCTCAGACACACACTAGCCTTCCCCTGCTTTTAATCTCCACCACTGCCTGAGGCTAAACCAGAAAATCTGCACCTCTGATCATCAAATGCAGCTAAGGTTCCCCCCCCCGTGGAGTGTACCACATGCACGGGCGCATAGAGCATCCTTGCAAGTTGGCAGGTTGCGCTACCGAGTGCGGGCACTGTCTGCGTACAAAGGAGCCCTGCTTCGACTGAGCCAGACTTCTTCCATCTCGAGCGTGCGACAGCATTTCGGTCCGTTCCGAGAGGGGCCTGTCTGCCATTTCTGCACCCAATGCGACATGTCATGCCTCTGTCTAGCTGTACTTGTTCTTCAAGGAATGCAAGGGGGCATTTACTGTTCCCTCCGCCCCTGTCCCGTCCTCACAACAGACATCTTGGTTAGGTTAGGCTGACACATCCACTTTTTTATGGTACAGTGGACATTTGAACTCGGATCTTCAAGGTCCTGGTATAGTACCCTAACCCCTGGCTTTAGAAAGAGAACTTTTTCTCCCTCTCCCATAATGCTAGAATTTGGAAGCACCCAGTGATCTATGGGCAGTAGATTCAGTGCAGACGGAGGAAAATACTTACAGTCATCCAATATCAGAAGCTAAGCAGGCTCAGCCTTGGTTAGTGCTTGCGTGGGAGACCACCCAGGAAGTCCGGGGTTGCCTTGAAGAAGAAGAAGAAGAGATTGGATTTGTACCCCGCCCTTCACTTGGAGTCTCAGAGCGGCTTACAAACTCCTTTCCCTTCCCCCTCCCCACAACAGACACCCTGTGAGGTAGGTGGGGCTGAGAGAACTCTGACACAAACTGCTCTTTTTCAAGGACAGCTGGGCCAGAGCTTGTGACTGACCCAAGGTCACACCAGCAGGTGCAAGTGGAGGAGTGGGGAATCAAACCCGGTTCTCCCAGATTAGAGTCCGCACACTTAACCACTACACCAAACCCTACACCGTCACCATAAGTTGGCTGCAACTCAATGGCACTAAAAAAAATAATTTACATTGTGGAATTCACTGCCAGTGGGTGTAGTGATGGCCCTGGGCATAGATCACCTTCAGTGGGGGCTGGACAGATTCATAGAGGTGAGGGTCCATTAATGGCTACTAGCCAAGATGACTAAAGGCATCCCCAGTGCTAGGAGGCAACTTCAGGGGGAGGCCTTGGCCTCGGTGCTCCCCCAAAGCAACTGATTGGCCTTTGCGGGAAACACAATGATGAAGAAGAAGAGATTGGACTTATACCCTGCCCTTCACTGCCCTGACTGTTCCTTGGAAGACCAGATACTGAGGCTGAAGCTCAAATACTTTGGCCACCCAATGAGAAGGGAGCACTCACTGGAGAAGACCCTGATGCTGGGAAAGACTGAAGGTCAAAGAAGACAGTTACGGCAAAGGATGAGATGGTTAGTGTCATAGATGCAACGAACATGGGGTTGAGCAAACGACGGACGACAGTGGAAGACGAGGGCCTGACGTGATGGGGTCGCGAAGAGTCAGACTCAACTGTGCGACTGGACAACAACAACTTCACTGCCCTAAGGAGTGTCAGAGCAGCTTACAATCTCCTTTCCCTTCCCCTCCACACAACAGACAACCTGCAAAGTAGGTGGGGCTGAGAGAGCTCTTTCAAGAACTGCCCGTGAGAGAACAGCTCTTAAAGAACTTGGGACTGACCCAGGGTCACACCAGCAGCTGCATGTGGAGGAGTGGAGAATCAAACCTGGTTCTCCCAGATTAGAGTCCTTCCTCCTAACCACTACACCAAAGTGGCTGCTGGAAAAGATGGGTCTCCTTAACACCGGCTCTTTTCCGTGGTACTTTTTGAACAGTAAGTCACACAACTGTCCTCAGTGAGATCAGTCCTTAGAATATCACGAGGGCCATATCCCCAGTGCACCTTAATAACCACGATTGATCTTTCGATGCAAAATGAAGTTGGCAAAGCTTTGTTATGTGTGTTGTAAGCCTCACTCGCTGTTTCATGCAGGGAGGCGGTGAAGCCCACAACTGGGGTATGAAATCGTCTGGCTGGCCCATTGTGGGAAACAAGGTAATGGACTAGGTGAGCCTTTGGTTTGATCCAGCAGAGCTCTATTTATGTTCTTATTTTTGGTTGGTACAATGGCATTGTGGAGTAAATAAATCACATAAGCTCATCCTTTGAAAACACCCATAGGGTTTACTGGTTACTGGATGGAAGTATAATACAATAAATAATAAATAAAGATGATCTCTGCGGTAGAATATCCCTGGTTCAAATCTTGGCTTAGCCCTGAACCTAGCATCCTGTCTGTTAGCCTCAGCATCTCTCCTGTGTTAGAGATGCCTTATTGTTCTGCTGTATCTTTCTTAGGGTTGCTGCCCCCCACAGTGGAGGCGGGGGGTTCCCTGCTGCCAGGCCATGCCCTCTGCCACGGATCAGCAGGGAGGACTTACCAGGAGAAAGAGGAAGGTGACGTGGCCAGCAACATGTCGATGTCACTTCCTGGATGCACAGCAAGTGACATCACACCGGTGACGTCTGGGCGACGGCCTGATATCTGGGCAGAAACTCTATGGTGGAAGCCATTTTTACCACAGAGTTTTTGCCCAAATACCAGGGCGTCGCTGCAGTGTTGTGGTGTGACAATGTCACTTGCTGTGCTATGCGTGCCGAAAGTGATGTAAGTCCTTCCCATCCACTGCCGGTTGTAAGGAGAGACCTGGCGACTCTAATCTTTCTCATGGTGTAGCTGCATAAGGCGCTAAGAGAGTGAGTGGGGTCTCAGAGGTCTCTGGCTCAAAATCTCAGCCTCAAACTGACTTTGTGGGCCACAGTTCCCTCATGAAAGGAGCTTTAACTCTTAAAAGCTCATACTCGGAAAATCTTGTTGGTCTCTACCACTGCTAAAAAGGTAAAGGTTCCCTTGCTCGAAAGCCAGTTGAATCCGACTCTAGGGTTGCGGTGCTCATCTCCGTTTCAAAGCCGAAGAGCCAGCGCTGTCCGAAGACGTTTCCGTGGTCATGTGGCCAGCATGACTAAACACCAAGGCACACGGAACGCTGTTACCTTCCCACCGAAGTGGTACCTATTTATCTACTTGCAATTTCTTGCTTTCGAACTGCTAGGTTGGCAGGAGCTGGAACTAGAGACGGGAGCTCACTCCGTCTTGCGGCACCTGGGTCTCGAACTGCTGAACTACTGACCTTCCACAGCCTGCAGTGCCTTCCGGACTGGAATTTAGCAGGTCTCTACTTGTGGATGCTATTACCGGCCTAACTTACAGAACGCTTGTAGATCAAGATGGGTAGCCATGTTAGTCTGTCTGCCACAGTAGAAAAGAGCAAGAGTTCAGTCGCACCTTAAAAACCAACAGAATTCGTGGTAGGAGATGAGCTTTTGTGAGTCACTTCAGGTATCTGAAGCAGTGAGCGGTGACTCACAAAAGCTCCAACCCGCCACAAATTGTGCTAGTCTTTAAGGTGCTACTGGACTCCTGCACTTTTCTACTGTTACAGAATGGTTGTAAGGGTTTTTTGTGCGACTGTTCACAGAAGACTTTAAAAACACTGTTGGTAGAAAACCCTGAACATTATTGTCACGCCTTAGCTATACGGAGAGCGATCCATACCAATGCTCCCTCTAAGCTGTGGGGTCTTGTGAGCAGAAATTCTACTTTGTGAGCTACTGGCATTAAAGTTGTGAGCGAGCAATTTGGCCGCTGCATAAATGAGTTTGCTCTGGAGCCATCCTTCCTGAGCAAAGACAAAAATGTGTGAGCCGGAGGCTAAAAAAACGGTGAGCTAGCTCACACGAACTCAGCTTAGAGGGAACACTGGTCCATACAGCTTTTCTCTTGATTAAGGAAAGCCCACTGACAAACGTTTACACATACTCCATCTTAGTCCTCTGGAGAGAAGAGGAAAGGGTGTGTGTGGAGGGGGGGGAAGCGAAGTCTCCTCAGATGGGTCCTTGTGGCCAAGTAAATGGCAACACGTTCTCCAGGCAGACGCAACACACACAGAAGAGCTGTTCCTAAGGGCCCATTATGGCTTCCTTTGGGGGAAAGCGGGTGGCACAGATGCCGGAGTGTTTTGCCCTGGATTCTTTGAGGTTTTGTGGCTTGCTTTACAAGCTGCTTATTACAAGTGAGGTGTGTTTTTTTCCCCCATTTCAACTTGGTCTGTTGACCGTCCTGTTCAAACGGCTCTGCCTCA
The DNA here is from genome assembly GCF_001447785.1 of Gekko japonicus. NCBI lineage: Eukaryota > Metazoa > Chordata > Lepidosauria > Squamata > Gekkonidae > Gekko > Gekko japonicus. Next base: position 380,574 of record NW_015175380.1, on the reverse strand, counting down.
AGCAGGCCGGTATCTCCCCCTTTATCACGTATGACTAATCGTATTGGGGCCGCAGCAAAGAATGGTAGTAACTCCTGGTGTACTTCTCTTGGTTTTGTTGAAAGCGGCCTGATAGGGTTCGCCCAGGCTTCGCGATAGAGGTGGCCCCGGCTTTTGTTATTGGTGCAGGCCCGATAATGCATACAGCATGGACGAATGGTGAAAGCAGTAATGTCTCCTTGTGGGGTGGAAAAAACCCGAGACCAGACTTCTGCACATGCATTGTTGTTCCTGCTTCTCGAACTGAACTTTTTTTTAAATACTAACCAGCTATCAAGGAATGTGCTTGAAGCTGTTTTCTTCAGCACATGCGGGGCCTTGTATATTCTGTGTCCCAAATAGGAGAAAAAAACAGGTTCCGCTTCAGGAAAGGCTGAATTTTGGTCCCTGTATAAGTTATACCACTCAGCAAACTTGCGATATGTCTTTATTTTGCATGATTTATTCTGACTCTACTAATTGGGGGGCCCTGCAGGAATACTGTCCCCGCCAGCACTCAAAATGCAATCCTAAGCAACATTAGCCATAGATTTAGAAGATCATAATTCTGTTTAGGATTGCATTGCAGGATGCTCTTCACAGACATGCTGGGAACTTCCGTGGGCAGAGTGTGAGCTCTGTCACCGAGCCATAACCATTTCTGACAAACAGTTTCTAAGATCTAGGGAGAGACGCGGCCTGGATAAGCATAGCAAAAATGAACTTTGTGGTAATGGAGGGAATGGATTCTGGGTTCTATTTATTACGCCCCTGTTTGAGGACAGAAAAAAACACTAAAATACAAATAATTTCTCTTTTTAAAAAACGTATGCAGTCATCATAGCCTGTACTCTGCACTGCCGGGCCGAATATCCCATGCTGTCGTAACTTGCTACGCGTGATGCGTAAAGCCATAACTTGGTGTGTGCCAACATAACTGAGGCGCAGCAGGGGACACCGTGTCTACGTTTGTCTCTGAACGGCCTCCCTTGCGTCCGATGGTCCGCGTTCCCCGGCATGCTGAAGGAAGCTTGGTGTTAATTATGTTCTAAAATTAACGACGGCTTTGCGAAAACTTGTCCTTATTTTGGCTCCACGGCTTTGCCTTTGCAGTGAGACCTTCAAACGTGCCTCTTCAACAACCTCCTTTTCACTTTTTTTAAATTTTAAGAACTTCCCAATGGGGCCTCCTACAGCGCTTGGTTTCAGAAGGGTCCAGTGAATCAACATATTGTAGCCTATCGCCGCTGAGGTAATTCCATACCGTGCCGCCCAGACACAAAACACTCTTCACCCTCTTTCAGACCACGCTGTGAAATATCACCAAATACCCCTCGTTCAAGCAAAGGGTGGGGAAGAGCGGAGCCCATCACAAATGCAGGCCTGTTTGTGGCTTTTCTAGGGAACTAGGCCGTGCTGGAGGAGAACCGATTAGCACTGGAAACGGTTGTGGAGAGGAATGGGAGAAGATTGGTGCTGGAAGGTTCAGAGCATGGATATTCTTGGGAACTCTCGCTGTGTGCCCCAGTTTGGTGTAGTGGTTAAGAGCAGCAGACTCTGATCTGGAGAACTGGGTTTGATTCCCCACTCCTCCACGTGCAGCCAGCTGGGTGACCTTGGGTCGGTCACAAGTTCTCCCAGAGCTGTTCTCTCAACAGCAGTTTCTGTCAGAGCTCCCTCAGCCCCACCTACCTCACAGGGTGTCTGTTGTGGGGAGAGAAAGGGAAGGAGATTGTAAGCCACTCTGAGACACTGAGTGAAGGGTGGGGTATAAATCCAGGAGGAGAGTTGGATTTCTGATTGGCCATTGCAGATCTGATTGGCTGTGCGGGTTTTTTAAAATGTCACTTTGGCAGCAGCTGGCACGACACACTGCTCCCTCTAAGCTGTGGAGTCTTGTGAGCCAAAATTCCACTTTGTGAGCTCCTGTCATTAAAGCTGTGAGCGAGCGATTTGACTGCTGCATAAATCATTTTGCTCTGGAGCCATCCTTCCTGAGCGAAGGCAAAAAGGTGTGAGCTGGAGGCTATCAACACTGTGGGCTAGCTCACACTAACTCAGCTTAGGGGGAACGCTGCACCACAGCACAGGGGTCTTCACTGTGTCTTGAGGGCATACGCACACCATTAAAATAGGAACGATTGCTCTGTAGCCTCTGGAGACTTTGCCACGCGGGATTCATCACCTTTGGGGTTTCTCTTTCCCCCTCCAAGCCTCTATTCCGTCATTTTCAGCAGCCCCTCATGTCTTTTGAGTTTGCCTTTGGGGTCCCTCCTGAGCTGCTCGCAGAGCTTTGCTTCCCTGGGCCGCCTTCCCACTCTGTTGCTTGTTTTCCCGGATTCTTTTTAAGCCACAAGAAATCTATGGTGGCTTTTCTCGTTGTTTTGTTTTTGTTTTAGGAAAGGACTCTTCCCTCCCCCTCCCCCCCATTTCCATCCTGTGAGCTGGCAGCTGGTCATTTCCTGTCTTTCTCCTGACAGTCTAATCATATTATTTTGACTGCAACAAAGGCACTGGGCAGGACGCCATCTTTGCCTCCCCGCAGCTTCGCCCGGCACGGTTTACTGATGCCTGCTCTGCGCAGGAAATCTGCAAGCACACTACTGAAGCCGGCTTGGACCTCATGGCACTTCCCACTCCCCCGGCTGTTCAGAAGTGGCCTTGGCCCATATTTGGTTCGATGCACGTTTTCTTTTGTTGGGACGAACATTAATAAAAATTTGTTTCAAAAAGAAGAAGAAGTGGTCTTGGCCGTGGTCTGGAGATGCATGCGACTGCGCGCTTGTTGAGTCTGTGATGTTTTGGGGTAGGGTTGCCACGTCCCTTCCCCCCAGCCACCAGCAGGGGAAGGGGGGATGGGGTGGCCAGATCCAGGTTGGGAACCTCCCGGAGATTTGGGGAGGACAGGGACCTCAGTGGGGTACAGTGCCCCAGAGCCCACCCTCCAAAGGAGCCATATACTCCAGGGGAACTGATCTGTCTGGAGATGAGTGGTAATTCTGGGGGATCCCCAGGGCCCACCTGGAGGCTGGCATCCCTATAAGATCTGGGAGTGGTCAGGTTCCAGATGGGAGGATCTGGGGGGGAGACGGGACATGGACACCCCATGATGCAAGGAAAATGGGCCGGCCTCCCTCCCTCCCTCCCTCCCTCCCTCC
>NW_015175380.1:375950-377112 GCF_001447785.1 Gekko japonicus | reverse complement strand
CCCCCCCCCCCCCCCCCCCATCTTGCTCACTTGGACTCAAAGTGGATTACACTGGTATGAATCGTCTGTCCGTCCATCCATCCATCCCCCTAAAGGCAGTGGAACCAAATTGGGGCTGCCCAAAATCCGACAGGATTTTGCAGGGAACATCAGCTTGAGAGTGAAAGCAAGGAGGTGAACCACGCTTCAGCTTTCTGTCCTGAGATCCTCGGTAGCAAGACCCCCCCCCCAGAGAAGAAAAGCATTTGGCGGGGGGGCGGCAGAGCATTTGACGCTACAAAGGAGGGCGTCAGAGAGAGGATGCCTCGCCTGGAGACGCAAACATGTCTGTGGCTCAACTGATACGAAGCGCTTCAAAGTCAAAGGCGAGCTTTCAAGGGGACAGTGTGCGCAAAGAGACGTTAATGTGTGTTGGAAGGGAAAGCTTTGCGCAGCAAAACTCTCACGTGGCTTCCCGCAAAGGCTGGGCGGTTAGAAACATTCCAGACATACCAGAGGCCGTTTGTGTGAGGATGATCCGGGCCCCCTATTTATAGCCCCATCCCTCTTGCCTGCGGCCACTTTCTCCTTCAGAGCTCTTCCCTGAATCCAAAAATCTTCCTGTGTCATTGAGAGGCGGCAGCATCCTGGCGGATCTGTTCCGCCTGTTCTCTCCTGGGGTTGCCGCTGGGTCTCTCTCATCCAGGCTCCTGATGGCGTCCAGCAGGGCAGGAGCCATCCTAAAGCAGTCCCTGGCTTCCTCTTGAGTTTTGATTAAAGCGGCGATGCCCACAGATGCCACAGTTGGGAACCTTCAAGTGCTCGCCGGTTCAGCTCACGCCCTATGTGCAACTGGCAGTTTTTCATCAGCCTGTTCGCTCGTCAACTCATTCATGACTGTTTGGGAAGGCTGCCCTGAGAGTGCTTTCCTAACTGTACATGACAGTGCAACTGGTTTTTGGCACATGCATGTTCTCAGACAGCGCAATGGAGTTTTCCTCCACCTTACTGTCCTGCTGTTTTCCCCGCCCCTTTTTGTTTATTTTGCTTATTGGCGGCCACTGTTTAAATCCTATAAATCAGTCATAGGCGCATACTGTGTGTTTTTTTTTTTTTAAAATCTTATCATTCGGCCTTTGTCTGAGTCAACCTTAGCGATGTTAACAGCTCCCCATCTGTTTGG
>NW_015175380.1:358802-375882 GCF_001447785.1 Gekko japonicus | reverse complement strand
GGGGTCAGCTCACATCCGACTGCCACCATCAAAACGTGTTCTGTTCGATTTGTCAAACTCGTTAAATTCGTGGCATCCCTCATTTTGCAAGAATGCAGACCCGTTTGGTGGGTGTTTTGAGTCGTCTGGTGTCAAACTTGAAGAGAGAGACTGCAATCGGCTCATGTCTGATGGGCACAGGAAGTGCAACCGTCAAACACATCAACACTGAAATTTGTGGCATCTCTGTCCACAACAGGGTTTGGTGTTCCTGATATGTGAAAAACTCATGCGAGCTACTGGTCCCAGATGTGGTCGGAAAGCATCGAATGTGGCCTTCTGCCTGAAGTTACAGTTTGGTGTCGTGGTTGAGTGTGCAGACTCTAATCTGCGAGAACCGGGCTTGATTCCCCACTCCTCCACTTGCAGCTGCTGGATGACCTTGGGCAAGCCGTAGTTTGATAAGAGCTGTCCTTGAAAGGGCAGTTCTTGAAAGAGCTCTCTCAGCCCCACCTGTCTGTTGTGGGGAGGGGAAGGGAAAGGAGTTTGTAAGCCACTCTAAGACTCTGAGTGAAGGGCGGGGTATTTATTTTTATTTTTATTTATTTAACATTCAGTTGATATACCGCTCTAACCCCGGAGGGTCTCTGAGTGGTTTACATACAATTTCAATTCCTATCTGGGGCCACACTATATGGGCAAGGGACTTCCTACCGGCACCCAGGCAGCAGGGCTTGTTGTTATCCGGCTCCCTCAAGCGGACTTCGGGTGTCAGCGTTCCACCTCCCGGTGCCTTGAAACAGGTCTTTTTCAGTCCAGCGGCTTCCTCCGGCGGGCCCATCCTCATGCGCGGCCCCGTGCCAGCTGCAGCTCCGGCTCACGTCCTGCTGGCTCCGCCGCACTGCCACGTCACCGCGCCCCCACGACTCCGCCTCAACCAGACTCCATTGCTCGACGTCGTGCTCACTGGGTCGCCAGGGCTGCTCACCCACCGCACCGCTTCCGCTACTTCTCCGCTGCCACCGATGCTCCTGCTGCACACCTCACGAGGAGGAGGGTGCCCCCTGCCACCTAAGGGCAATTTATCTACTTGCTATTTAATGCTTTTGAACCGCTGGGTGGGCGGGAGCTGGGACTAGGGCCGGGAGCTCACCCCGGCCGCGGTGGGTCTCGAACAGCCATAGTATAGTGGCTGTTCATTGATGTTACAGCAGGCGTTTTGCAGCCTGCGCCACCGCTCCCTTCTTATAAATCCCTTCTTATAAATCCAATGCCCTCCTCCTTCTGTGTTTGGGCAGTCTCTGGATGGGAGACTGCCTTGGAACCAGCCTGTATGAGTGCCACCTAGAGTATCAGAATGAAAGATGATAGAAATTAATAAATAAAATGCTCTGGCTAGGACCACTGAGCCAAGTCTCCTCCCCGGTTGAAAGGATCAGATTCGAATGTGATGTGAAAGTTCTCCACCTGAGACCCTGGACAGCCATGCCAGTCCAAGTAGACAAGACTGACCTTGATAGGAGAAAGTTTGAGTCCAGGTGGAACCTTTAAGACCAGCAACGTTTAATTCTGGGTAGAAGCTTTCGTGTGCAACCACACTTCTTCAGATACCTAATGAAGTGTGCATGCATACGAAAGCTTCTACCCAGAATTAAACGTTGTTGGTCTTAAAGGTGCCACTGGACTCAAACTTTGGTCTACTGCTTCAGGCCTACACGGCTACCCACCGGAATCAATCCTGATAGACGGTGGCTGGACTCAGTTTCTGATCTTCATGTGCAATGGAAGTACTATGGTGCTATTAGCAATTCTACCGTCTAAAAGCTATCAGTGGGAGAAGCCCCAGTCAAGTGGATTGGACTCATCTTTGCAGCCAAAAGTAACATGGTGCTCTCGCAGGGCTCTTTTTGTAGAAAAAGCCCAGCAGGAACTCATTAGCATAATAGGCCACACCCAACAGCAGAAACTCATTAGCATGTTGAGCCACACCCCTGACAGCACAGCTCATTAGCATATTAGGCTGCACCCCCATGTTACCAGAAGTGTGCTCATCCAGCCACACCCACCTTTTGCTTGTTATTCTGTTTACCTTGTTTGTTGTCAAAACCCAGGGCTTTTTTTGTAGCAGGAACTCGTTTGCATGTTAGGCCACACACCCCTAATGTAGCCAATCCTAATGAGTTTCTGCTGTTGGGTGTGGCCTATTATGCGAATGAGTTCCTGCTGGGCGTGGCCAACTTGGAAGCCAGCCGGAACTCCGTTCCTGCGTGTTCCTGCCCCAAAATAGCCCTGGTACTCTGTGCCCAAATGTACCATGATGGCACCAATGGCTCTCCAAGCCAAACACAAGTCTGACCTTGCAGGGTGTAGGCTTGGAGTGTTTACCATTCTTACACGATGTTGTAATTTTGAGGGCTGCTTGTAGCAACACAACTATATCTCTCTATGTTTGTGTGTGTTTTTCCCTTTGGAGAAAAATCTTGTTGCTTCTCACCGAGATGATCTTTTGTGCTTTTTTATCTAGCATGGAACAACAAGTGGACCTTGAATTGCATTTTAATGCCAGGTTTCGATGACAGGAATAGAACAAAAATGCCGGTAGGGAGGGAGATGTTCTTATCCGCCGGGCTGACACGGCCTTGCTCTGATTCTTTGCTTGAAAAATATCTCCATTCTCTCATTCTTGTTATTTGAAAGAAGAGTCGGAAATAACACGCGTGTGGGCTGGAGATGCCCCCCATGGTGGAAGAGGAGACTAGAACAGCAGAGGACTGCTGGGAGTGTGCAGAGCAGAGCGAAAACCCTGGCACGGATTGTGATTAACAGGGTTGCCAGCCTCCAGGTGGGGGGCTGGAGATCTCCTGGAATCACGACTGATCTCCAGGCTACATAAATTATTTATTCATTTGTTGTGTATGTACTGAGCGCCGAAGAATAGATTCTTTTGAACTATGGTGCTGGGGAAGACTCTTGAGAGTCCCTTGGACTGCAAGGAGATCAAATCAGTCAATCCTAAAAGAAATCAACCCTGACTGTTCCCTGGAAGGCCAGATAATGAAACTGAAGCTCAAGTACTTTGGCCACCCAACGAGAAGGGAGCACTCACTGGAGAAGACCCTGATGCTGGGAAAGATTGAAGGTCAAAGAAGACGGGGACGGCAAAGGATGAGATGGTTAGACAGTGGCATCGATGCAACGAACATGAAATTGAGCCAACTTTAGAGGACGGCGGAAGACAGGAGGGCCTGGCGGGAGCTGGTCCACGGGGTCACGAAGAGTCGGACTCGAGTGTGCGACTGAACAACAACAATGTACTGAAAACATTTATTCCACTTCTCGAGAAAATGGGTGTTTTGGAAGGCGGGCTGCATGGGATTGCACCTCCCTGTGGTCCCCCTCCCTCCCTAAACCCCCATTCTCCCAAGCTCCACCCTCAAATGTCCTGCTATTTCTGAATCCAGAGTTGGCAACCCTATATAAGTGAGGATGTCTGAACTATGATAGCTGTTGGCAGGTGGCAGGACAGGTTCTTGACCATCTGGGGAAGGGGACATGTGATGAAGAAGATGAGAGGGAGGAGATTGGATTTATACCCCGCCCTTCACTTGGAGTCTCAGAGCGGCTTACAATCTTCTTCCCCTCCCCCTCCCCACAACAGACACCCTGTGAGGTAGGTGGGGCTGAGAGAGCTCTGACAGGAACTGCTCATGAGAGAACAGCTCTGAAAAAAACATATGACTGACCCAAGGTCACCCAGCAGGCTGCATGTGAAGGAGTGGGGGAATCAAACCCGGTTCTCTCAGATTAGAGTCCACGCTCATAACCACTACACCAAACTGGGTCTCTGATAACATAGAACAGGGCCCCCCAACCTTTTAAAGTCTGTGAGCACGTCTTTGGACTTTTGACACAGGGTGATGGGCGCAGCCACAAAATGGCCACCACAGGAGGCGGAACCACACACACATGCACCAAGGAAGCCCAAGTGCAAAGGAGAAGAGAAGTACTTTTTGAAAGAAAAATACATCAGGAAAGAGGAGCAAGAGGGAGACTCAAACCAAGACTGTGGGTAAAAGGTAGAGGTTCCCTTGCTCGAAAGCCAGTCGAATCCGACTCTAGGGTTGCGGTGCTCATCTCCGTTTCCAAGCCGAAGGGCCAGCGCTGTCCAAAGACGTTTCCGTGGTCATGTGGCCGGCATGACTAAACACCAAGGCTCACGGAACGCTGTTACCTTCCCACCGAAGTGGTACCTATTTATCGACTTGCAATTTCTTGCTTTCGAGCTGCTAGGTTGGCAGGAGCTGGAACTAGAGACGGGAGCTCACTCCATCATGTGGCACCCGGGTCTTGAACTGCTGAACTACTGACCTCCCACAGCCTGCAGTTCAGCGTCTTAACCACCTGAGCCACCGCAGCTCCTTTTAAGACTGTGGGTAGCTGTTGCCAAAACGTTATTTTGATCTGTACAGCCAATCAGTCCTCCAGTGGCTGATCAGAAGCCCCGCTGGGCTGGAGCCCTGCCCACTGACAGAAACACTTGGCATGTGCTGTGTTGCTGGGCCCCTGGGCACCATGTTGGGGACCGCAGCATAAAAAGCCCATAAACATTCCAACTGTTCCGGGAAGAGCACCGTCAATAGCCCCTCAAACCCACCACCAAGTTAGGGCTGCCAGCCTCCAGGTGGGGCCTGGGAATCTCCCGCTTTTACAACTGATCTCCCGCTGACAGAGATCAGCTCCTCTAAAGCAAATGGCTGCTTTGAAGGGTGGACTCTATGGGATTGTACCATGCTGAGGCCCCTCCCCTCCCCAAACCCCGCCCTCTCCTGGCTCCGCCCCCAAAGTCTCCAGGTATTTTCCAACCCAGACTTGGCAACTCTACACCAAGTTCCTACAGATGGAAGGACTTCCGCCGGTGCAGCACGGCTGCTTCTGCTCCCCGTCCTTGCTGCAGTCCGAAATGCCCCTTAAAATCCTGCCCCTGGCGGCCGCCAGTAGGCGTTGGGGGGGCTTTTGCACTGTTAACAGGAGTGGGCAAGGCGAGAAAGCGACACTCTCCCGGTGGAAAGCCTTCTGTTTGCCGAAGGGCTCCAGTGGATCCGTGCCAATGCTCTTAGTGCAGTTTCACAAGGCTTACGCCGCAGTCCTTTTGACACAGATGTCCCATTGTATTCACCGGGTCTTATATGATTTTAGAGAGCTGCTGCCGGTCAAAGGAGAGACAGGAGTCGACCTTGATAAACCGGTGGTCTCATTCAGCGTAAGGCAGCCTCCTGGGTTTTATAACTTCTAAGGAGGAGTTGCATAAGGCCGTATTTCTAAAGGGGGGAAGCGCCTCAAGGGCCTTTTGAAATCAGAGCCAGCTGGACCCCGTGCCCCTCACCCGAGCGGTGTCAGCCATTCTCTCTCCCGTTGTCGTCTTTTGTGCCCAAAGGCCTCCGCGCTTTCAGTGGCGAGGGTGGAGAAAAAGCCCCAATTCAAAGGGAACACTTAACCGGTCAGAGTTATAATAGCCAAGTTTGGCAGGGACCAAGAGCCAAGCCCACTGCACAATGCTCATGCCACCCGACTTGGCACGCCCGCGAGCCCGTGTGCAACACGCTGCGGGGGGTTGATTGCCCCGGTGAGATTTAATGAAACATCTGCAGAACTGGGGCACGGGAAACAAAGCCATTGTTCCCTACCCCCACCTCCCCGACCCTTGCGTGTGGGCTATTTCTGAAGGGCCACCCGACACATATTTTGAGTCAACAGCGAGCTGAAATTAGTCACCGGGAGTTCCTGCTCTGTACCCCCCGGACAAAGGAGGATTTCCATGAATGGATCTGAAAACCCGTTGTAAGGTCGTGTGACTGCCGTAGTTGTACAAATACGGACGCCTTTGTTTGTTTGTTTTCTTTGTTCAGCTGCGCTGTTGTATGTTGGCAACCTGGAACACTTCCTGGAACCACGAGGATTATACTTCTGAACGAACTCAGCCTTCGGGGATCTCAGCCGTTGCACAAATCGGCTCTCCTCTCTGCTTGTGGCCCACTGCGAATCAAGATGAGATGGATTTGTTTGTTAGGGAGTTCCTGATCTAGAAGGTCCTACACGCTAGGCTAGATGAATTACAGTTGCTTTTCATGGACATTTCATTTCTGCTTCCCACCTATGGGAAATTCTGCTGGATAAGTCGGTAGGTAGATAGGTAGATATGTACTTCACTTATACCCCGCCTTTCTCCCCAATGGTGGCTTGCATAAGTCTCCTCTCCATCATTTTATCCTCACAACAACCCTGCGAGGTAGGTTGGGCTGAGAGAGTGTGACTGACCCAAGGTCACCCAGCAAGCTTCCATGGCAGAGCAGGGATTCAAACCCATGTCTCCCAGATACTAGTCTTAACATTCTTCACCACTACACCATGCTGGGTCTCTGCAGTAGTCTCGCCACTGAAATTTTGGAGGCACTTGGTTGGGGAAGTGTGGCTCTTCCGTCTGCTGTTCTGTTTGCCTAGTACATTTCTATTCCACCTTTCTTCCAAGGAGCTCCGGCCACTGTGCATGGTTCTCCTCTATCGTACGCTCACAACCAGGGCTCTTTTTGTAGAAAAAGCCCAGTAGAAACTCACTAGCATAATAGGCCACACTCAACAGCAGGAACTCATTAGCATATTGGGCCACACCCCTGACAGCACAGCTCATTAGCACATTAGGCCACACCCCCATGTTACCAGAAGTGTGGTTATCCCATCATGCCCTCCAGGGCTTTTTTTGTAGAAAAAGCCCAGCAAGAACTCATTAGCATAATAGGCCACACCTAACAGCTGAAACTCATTAGCATATTAGGCCGCACCCCCATGTTACCAGAAGTGTGGTCATCCAGCCACACCCACCTTTTGCTTGTAATTCTGTTTATCTTGTTTGTTGTCAAAACCCAGGGCCTTTTTTTTGTAGCAGGAACTCCTTTGCATGTTAGGCCACACACCCCTAACGTAGCTGTTGGGTGTGGCCTATTATGCTAATGCGTTCCTGCTGGGCGTGGCCAACTTGGGAGTCAGCCGTAACTCCGTTCCTGTGCGTTCCTGCCCAAAAATAGCCCTGCTCACAACAGTCCTGTGAGGTAGATTAGGATGAGAGTGTATGACTGGCCAGGGTCATCCAAGAAGCTTCATGATAGATTGGGGATTTGAACCTAAGCCTCTCAGCTCCTTGTTTACCATTCCAGCTACTGCACCAAGGAATTGTGATAGTTCTTCTAGTACAGCAGTTCTTCCAGTAGGGGGCTGGAGAGGTGTGGAAAGGTCTACCTTCAGCAGCAGACGAGCCATGGGATAAAACACATGAGAAGATCTGAAGAGATACTCGATTTATTCTGTTTGTGGCACTGAGCGTTATAATGGCCTTTCTGCACATGTAATCCACTTGATGCTGCTACAGAATCAGGCCAAAGGTCCATTGGATCTAGCATCCTGTTTCCCCCATCGGCCTCTGGGAAGTTCACAAGAAGAAGAGATTAGATTTATTCCTGGCCCTTCACTACCCGAAGGCGTCTCAGAGTAGTTTACAATCTCCCTTTCCCTCCCCACAACAGACAACCAGTGAGGTAAGGTGGGGCTGAGTGAGAGAACTGCTCAGCTCTGAAACGACTTGCGACTGACCCAAGGTCACACCAGCAGCTGCATGTGGAGGAGTGTGGAATCGAGCCCGGTTTCCCCAGATCAGAGTCCGCGCTTCTAACTACTGCACCGAACGAGTCTGAACGCCTTGCGTAGAACTTCTGAACTGCTGGCGCTCTCTCAAGGGTTGAGTTAGGGCAGGAGTCTCCATCCCTTTTGACCCTGTGGGCACTTTGGAGATATTGACCTAGTAAGGTGGGCCCGGCCACAAAATGGCTGCTTCAGGAAGCAGAGCCTGCCACAAAATGGCCGCCGCAGCTCACTTCACACAATGAAGAACTTTGTGCTGTGGGGGGCAGCTGCTGCCAAAGCAGTGCTGTTAAGAAATCTGCACAGCCAAACCAAATTTCCAATGGCCAATCAGCAGCTTTGCGGGTGGAAAGCCCCACCTGATCCTGCCCACTTCCAAAAAACATTCAGTGGGCCCCACTGAGGGGGGTCTGCTGTTCCCTCCACCTCCTCTCCCCTGCCCTGTGGTGCAGTGGTGCCCGAGGCCCAGGGCTATTTTTGGGCAGGAACGCACAGGAACAGAGTTCAGGCTGGCTCCCGAGTTGGCCACGCCCAGCAGGAACTCATTAGCATAATAGGCCACACCCAACAGCAGGAACTCATTAGGATTGGCTACGTTAGGGGTGTGTGGCCTAACATGCAAAGGAGTTCCTGCTACAAAAAAAGGCCCTGGGTTTTGACAACAAACAAGGTAAACAGAATAAGAAGCAAAAGGTGGGTGTGGCTGGATGAGCCCACTTCTGGTAACATGGGGGTGTGGCCTAATATGCTAATGAGCTGTGTCATCAGGGGTGTGGCCTAATATGCTAATGGATTTCTGCTGTTGGGTGTGGTCTATTATGCTAATGAGTTCCTGCTGGGCTTTTTCTACAAAAAGAGCCCTGCCAAGGCCACTTCCGCACTGTCATTTTTGTCACTCGTTTGTCCTTATTGTTTCAGGGTCGTCGTCCGCCTCCCCCCGTGCGTTTTGCTCTCTCTAGTAGTCCCAGAGGGAGCAAAACACATGTGGAAAGGGGGGGACCCCCCAAAAAAGCGATAGGGAAAATGAATGACAAAAATGAAGTGCAGAAGTGGCCTCAGAGAGCATTCTGAGGTATACTGTTCCTAAACATGGAGGCTCCACTTCGTCATCAAGCCACGGACCTCTCCTCCATGAATGTCTCTTGCCCCCTTTTAAAGCCAATACAAACTGACAGGCATTAGCAACGTGCACCAGCAGATCCTGCAAACGAAGAACCTGTTCTGCAAAGAGGTACCTTATTTTGTTTGTCCGGAATCTGTTTGCTTGGGCTGACCCCCCCTAGAAACATGGGTCTGGAAACATGGATGTGTCCCTCGGCGTCAACAATGGCTTGTCTTCCCCGATGCATGCAAGCTGCAAGGCAGGAACGGATGGAACCCTCGAATGCAGCAGAATGTAGACGCTGCTGTGGAGAAAACAGACAGGGTGTCCAGGGCACAGAGGAAGTCAAAACATGTCCCGCTCCGTTCCAGCCAAGCACGGAGGCTGGATCTTATCAGGAGAAGGCTGTCAGGTGTAACAAGTCTCCGCTTTCTTCTCTTTGTCAATACACCACTAGCAATTTTCTCCACTTCAAAGCTGGGGCAACCTGCCCGGGAGCACGCTGACCTTTGGCACAGTTATTCCGTTCCCCCGCGTTAAAACACCACTTGTCTGGAAAGGGAGAAAATGTGACGTTTGGTTGCCTTCCCCATTCCGCCTGTCCTTTTTCGAACATTGCTTGAGGAGGGCGAGTGCTCCCCGATAAAATGAAGCGGTTAAGTGGTTTCTCAGTGCAGCCCTAGGTGGAGTCACTCTGATTATAGGATGGCATTACTAATTCCGGGGCAAAGTGGCAAAGACCTGCTGTCGACCAAGTTAGCCGGTTTCGGTCAACACCCTCTGATCTGAGTGGTAGATCCAGGTGGGGTACTGTTGGGATCCTTTTTGAGTAAGTCAGCAGAGTATTAAGAGACTGAGTCCATGGTGTGTATTAAAATATAAAAGTTTACTATAAAGCTAACATGGGGAAAAGGTACACAGGATATAAAATAACAAAGAGCTAATATGTCTACATCCTTACAGCCAGGGCTATTTTTGGGCAGGAACACACAGGAACGGAGTTCCGGCTGGCTCCCGAGTTGGCCACGCCCAGCAGGAACTCATTAGCATAATAGGCCACACCCAATAGCAGAAACTCATTAGGATTGGCTACGTTAGGGGTTTGTGCATGCAAAGGAGTTCCTGCTCCAAAAAAAGCCCTGGGTTTTGACAACAAACAAGGTAAACAGAATAAGAAGGGAAAGGTGGGTGTGGCTGGATGAGCACACTTCTGGTAACATGGGGGTGTGGCCTAATGTGCTAATGAGCGGTGCTGTCAGGGTGTGGCCTAATATGCTAATGAGTTTTGCTGTCAGATGTGGCCTATTATGCTAATGAGTTCCTGCTGGGCTTTCCCTGCTTACAGCTAAAAGGTAAAACGGGAAGAGAGACGAATGGCGTCTCCTTCTCTAGTCAGAACAAAGAACGGGAGGCGAAGCCAATATGCTAAATACTTGACACCTTGGTTTCCAATCAGACCAGCAAACTAGCTCCAAGGTTCCCGGGCATTCCATTGTCTAAACAGATTGGTTACAAACAAACATGTGACTTAACAAACATCATTAACTGTAATCTTTTTTTTTTAGCGTTTTTATTAATTAAGTAATTGCATATAAGCATATAATGTAACTGCACTCTTGGTATATACGTTATGTGTAGTAGAGTGTCTGTTTGTAGTGTGTAGATTTGTTTGTTGTAGATTATAAAAAATTAATAAAAGTGTACCTATGGGTACTTTAAAAGGAAAGAAAAGTGAGAGCAACGTGGCGCCCACAGGCACTGTGTTGGGGGCCCTTGTGTGGAGCCCACGGGAATATCCTAACTGAAATGGGGGTTACCATACCCTCGACCTACTCAGCTCTGCCCTGTGCTGCTTCAGACCCAGAGGAGCATTCCAAGGTATACTGCTCCAAAACATGGAGGCTCTACCAAATCATCAATTCATAGGCCTCAGTACCTGTCTCAGTACCTCTTTTCCCCTTTGCCTACAGGTTTCAGGAGTGTACAGAATCTGTAAGCACTGGGGATCTACTAGAAGTCAAACAAAGATGCAGCTGTCTTCCTCCATAACAAATGAGGTCGTGGATGATTCAGTGCCCCTTGAGCTGTCTCTTTTAAGACTATAGAAACGTGATATTTGTGTTTTTTGGGACTGAAATGCAAATGTTACCAGTTTCCTATACTTCCTCCCTGCAGCAGCAGGGTCTGCTGGATCTGGGGTTCTACCTGAAGGTCCCCACCCCAACTCTGAAGAGGAGGAGGAGATTGGAGGAGGAGGAGACTGGATTTACCCGAAGGAGTCTCAGAGCGGCTCACAATCTCCTTCCCTTCCCCTCCTCACAACAGACACCCTGTGAGGTAGGTGGGGCTGAGAGAGCTCTTTTGAGAACTGCTCCTGAGAGAACAGCTCTGAAAGGACTTGTGACTGACCCAAGGTCACACCAGCAGCTGCATGTGGAGGAGTGGGGAATCCAACCCAGTTCTCCCAGATTACAGCCCGCACGCCTAACCACGACACCAAACTGGCTCTTAGCTGAGCAGCACCACAGACCATAGAGTTGTGCTGCTGGAGGGTCTAAGGAGGACAAAATGGTGCATCTGTCTAGAAACCTTTCTTTCTGGTCTGGTGGAGCGTATATCCCGGGGGCCTGCAGTTCACAGCAGGTCTCAGCCACGGGATCAACAACCCCTGAAGGAATCACCCCAAAAGGGTCACCCCTGCAGGTCTCATGAGGACAGGACATTATTTTGATTGGCTTGAAGTGACAATTTTTCTTCTTTCAGGTTTAAACTAAGACTGGGAATATCTGTGGACATTTCTGTATGCAAATCATTAATGAAACCCCCCCGCCTCCAAAGTCTTTTCATACGAGCATCGCTGCCAGATGCTGGCAGTGAACAGCAGAGAGAGAGGAAATTCCCATCATGCCCTCCAGGGCTTTTTTGGTAGAAAAAGCCCAGCAGGAACTCATTAGCATAATAGGCCACACCTAACAGCTGAAACTCATTAGCATATTAGGCTGCACCCCCACGTTACCAGAAGTGTGCTCATCCAGCCACACCCACCTTTTGCTTCTTATTCTGTTTGCCTTGTTTGTTGCCAAAACCCAGGGCCTTTTTTTGGAGCAGGAACTCCTTTGCATGTTAGGCCACACACCCCTAACGTAGCCAATCCTAATGAGTTCCTGCCGTTGGGTGTGGCCTATTATGCTAATGAGTTCCTGCTGTTGGGCGTGGCCTGTTATGCTAATGAGTTCCTGCTGGGCGTGGCCAACTCGGGAGCCAGACGGAACTCCGATCCTGTGCGTTCCTGTCCAAAAATAGTCCTGATGCCCTCCATGAAACAGCTGGGTGCAGAAAGTTGTCAAGGCAGGATGCCAAGTGAAGACGAAGCACTCTTTGAATCCACCAAGGCGATTCTCCAGTGAGTGGTGGAAAGTGCTGTCAAGGTGCAGCCAGTTTATGGCAACCCCATAGGGTGTTCAAGGCAAGAGACGTTCAGAGGTGGTTTGCCACGGCCTGCCTCTGCAGTAGCGACCCTGGACTTCCCTGTTGGTCTCCCATCCAAGTCCTAACAAGGGCTGAACCTGCTTAGCTTCCAAGGTCATGGCAATTTTCCCGTACAGTTCTGAATATGGGTGCACATCAGGGGTCATTTCGCAGAAAAAGAGATGCAGGGGTTCATTAGCATAACTAATCAGCATAGCAGAGGCTCTACCACTGAAATAGGCAGGAAGCTTCCTGGGCGGCCTTTGTCTTGCCTCTACCTAACCCACCACGCAGGGTTGTTGCGAAGGTAAAATGGGGACGAGAGGACCAAGTGCACTGCCCTAAGCTTAGAGGGCAAAGAAGATGTGTACTAGATAGAGAGAGGGAACAATACAGGAGAGTGTAATCACAAAAGGCTAGGTCCCCTAACTCCATTTTTTTTTGTAAAAACCAGCAATGTGAGATAACTGGGAGACAAGTGAGAGCCAGTTTGGTGTGTGAGAGCCAGTTTGGTGTAGTGGTTAGGAGTGCGGACTCTAATCCGGGAGAACCGGGTTTGATTCCCCACTCCTCCACATGCAGCTGCTGGTGTGACCTTGGGTCAGTTACAAGTTCTTTCAGAGCTCTTCTCTCATGAGCAGTTCTTGGACGAGCTCTCTCAGCCCCACCCACCTCACAGGGTGTCTGTTGTGGGGAGGGGGAGGGGAAGAAGATTGTAAGCCGCTCTGAGACTCCAAGTGAAGGGCGGGGAATAAATCCAGTCCTTTCTTCTTCTTCGTAGGCTCTGATTGTGTGATTCCAGAAGGATAGCCGTGTTGGTCTATTTTGGCAGACTGTAAGCCACTCTGAAACTCCTTTGGGTAGTGGTGAGATATAAATCCAGTCTCCTCCTCCTCCTCCTCCTCCTCCTCCTCCTCCTCCTCCTCCTCCTCCTCCTCCTCCTCCTCTTCTTCTTCTTCTTCTTCCTCTTCTTCTTCTCAGGGCCGGCTCCATATGGTTCATCAAAGGCAGGATCTGAAGCCTCTGAATGAAGCCCTTGCCCTGAGGTAGGTGGCCCAGGCGAGCCAATCTCGTCAGATCTCGGAAGCTAAGCAGGGTTGGCTCTGGTTACCACTTGGATGGGAGGCCACCAAGGAAGTCCAGGGTCGCTACGCAGAGGCAGGCGGCAGCAAACCACCTCTGAAGGTAGCTTGCCTTGAACACCCTGCAGGGCCACCCTGAGTCAGCTGTGACTTGACGGATCTTACAGACGTATGTAATGAAGTCCTCCTTGCTGCAAACCATCCCCACCGTTCTTTCTTTTGAACGGCTTTTTTTCAAAAACATTAAAGCGTCAATGAGTGTCTTTTAAAACATAATGAAAACACCGTGTTGCCATGCGTATTTCCCTTTAAAGTGCCCAGCTGGGGCCAGTAAGTAAAGATGCACACAAAGACGTCATACGCTGGCAGGGTCTCCATCTCAGTTGAGCGAGCCGGTTCTCGCCAAGAATCTATTCCAAAGGGACATGATCTAGTGATCTTTTCATCGTTCTGGGAGTGTGCTGATTCACAAGTGCCCAGACGTGGTGGGTGACTCTTTTTTACATCTGTGATTCACGGCCTCCGTCTGTTAGAAGGCCGGTTGCATAACACTGCAAACAATAACAGTCTCAAATGATTTTCATTATGCCCGATTTCCTCCTTTTGTCTTCCGATGCAGAGGCCAGCTCAACAAGACTTTATTCTATTCATCTCAGCGAGGAAGGGGGAAATGATTGCTGATTTCCAGCCAGAGAATCCAAGGCACATCAAACGCATGTACACTGCAAGACTTACCGATTTGGGGGTAGTATTTATTTATTTAGCCAGTTTGGTGTAGTGGTTAGGAGTCCGGATTCTAATCTGGGACAACTGGGTTTGATTCCCCGCTCCTCCACATGCAGCTGCTGGTGTGACCTTGGGTCAGTCACAAGTTCTCTCATAGCTGTTCTCTCAAGGGCAGTTCTTGAAAGAGCTCTCTCAGCCCCACCTACCTCACAGGAGTTGTGAGATGTTGTGGGGAGGGAAAGGGATTGTAAGCCACTCTGAGACTCCTTTGGGTAGTGAAGGCCGGGGTATAAATCGAATCTCTTCTTCCTCTTCTTCTTCTTATACACAGGAAGCATATAATAATGTAAAATACCCCGCTCGCGGGGAGGGCGGGGTATAAATGTCATAAAATAAATAAATAAATTAAATAAAATATTTAATCAAGTTGACACAAAGGGTATGTAGACTGATTGGACAATTCCCCTAAATACTAATATCTAGCTTTTCTTTTCATTTTTTTAAAAAAATATTTAAATATAAAAAACAAACATAAACATCAAGTGCACACCCCGCTCCCCATATAGAAGAAAAACCTACAGTGTACACATAACAACAAAAAAAGCAAAAAATAAAAGAAAAGTTAAAAGTTAAAAACAAGCAAATTAAGTCATTGGTAGAGAGCTCAACATTCAGCATAAATGCAAAGAGAAGGAATTCTTTCAATCCGCTCAGTCCCAGTTCAAAGAGCTCTGTCACATCTCCCAGGAAAGCACGACACTCACATTCCTGTGACAAATGGAAAATAGTTTGGTGGGCTGCACCACAATAGCATTCGGGTCATGGTATTTTTCCCCATTTAGACAACAGGTCTCCACAGCTGCCCAAGCCTGTTCTCGTTCTACTAGCCATCTTCCATACTTCATGTGGCAAGTCATGACTCTTGTGTGCACTCAGATTTCTGTTACATTTTCCCAACCCACTGCTGAAAAGTTTTCTTTCTGGTGTAAATCGACCATGGGGTGTACTTAGAACAGTGAACAGTGGGAGAACACCATCCATCCAAGAGGTCATCCCAGTGTTTCAGTTATCACAATTGTTCTCTGTCCATGGACAAGAGCCCTGCTGCAGAATGATAGCTGAGAGAAGGGAGAGAGCATCACAGTCTGAGCACAGAGCATTCAAGCTCCTAGTTACGCTAATAGCCGACTAACCCATCCTCTGCTAGTAAGTCATACCTAGAGTCTTGAAGCTGGGAAGACTAAAGTGATAGAAGGGAAACTCTTCCTTTGGGGCAGGAAGGCTAATCCAAAAGGGAGGGGGAGAAAGAGAGGCGATAAGAGGTGAGAGCCAATTTGGTGTGGGGGTGGTGTAGTGGTTAAGAGCAGCGGTCTCTAATCTGGAGAACCGAGTTTGATTCCCCACTCCTCCACATTAAGCCAGCTGGGTGACCTTGGGTCAGTCACAGTTCTCTCAGAGCTCTGTCAGCTCCACCCACCTCACAGGGGAGAGGAAGGGAGGGCCACTCTGAGACTCCTTTGGGTAGTGAAGGGCAGGATATAAAACCAACTCTCCTTCTCCTCCTCCTAATTCTGGACAGGGGTCTCTTGCATTTTGGGCAGCTCTTTAGAGTCTGACAAGCCACGATGGACTAAGCTTTCACCAAGGCAGGGGGTCAGTGGAGAGGAGTCCCAGCCTGGAGATCTAAGGTAATGATGAGCTGCAATTTACTGTCCTGACAAGTAAAGCTTGCATGTCCTAAAATTCAACATTGTTTAGGAAGTACCTAGTGTAGACACAGAAGACTCTGTTTTTTTACTTTTTCTTTGATTCCTTGCTAAGCCCGAATTGCTAGAACAAAAGATGTGTATTCTTTTTATTCATTTATTATACTTCCTTGTGTTTTAAATGCTCAAAGTCTGATCTCTGGAAAAACACCATCTGGTCTTGCTAACTGAAGTGTGGTACTGGGGAGGGTCTTCAGAGACGCTTTCCATCCCTGGGGGGTGATAGATCACCCCCCCCACTTGCTTGTAGAAGGGTAGCAGAGATGGCAGCAACCAAGAGGGGCCTCTCAATGGCAATGCAGGTGTGGGGCGTTAGACGGGATATTCAGAGAGGTGACTGAATAAAGCCTGCCCCCACCTCCCATCTCTGGTATTCCAAGGAGGTCTCCCATCCAAGGACTTGCCAGGGTCGACCCTGCTTAGCTTCTGAGATCCGATGAGATCGGGCTTGCCTGGGCTGTCCAAGTCAGGGCAACTGCTGTGATCTTAAAATGGGCAATGGGCAATGCAAGACCCTGTGCGGCTCCAGACTGCTGCTGAGCAGGGCTTCCTGTGTTAATGAGCGGCCGCTTATGTGCACAGCTTAGAGGGAACACTGGTAGAGGAATTTCAGTAATGCCATCTTGAGGCATTTACTCTATGAGCTTTTCCACACTGAATGTTTGCTGTCGCACAACTTCTTGCCTGCATCAGCTATTCCTCTCCCTTACATGCACAATCATGTGCCGGTTGTTGCTCTCCTATTCACTTTCCCTGTCTTTTCTCTGTGTTTTTTTTCCCCAGACCCCTGCAACAGGAAAAACTTGAAGAAAAACCAGGAGAGCAACATCTGGCTAACAATACTGTGTGGACAGGAGGAGAAACAGTGATGCAGTTAGGGAGTCGAGCAGTTCTATGAACTCGGTGCAGAAAAACTCTCTGTTTCAGCTCATACTCCTTCCCTGGGGGGGGGGATTCTCTGCTGGGCGAGCTCAACGTTGGAAGGCATTTCCCTTTTCTGGAGTGAACAGCGGAACAAATTTAGAGTCCGGTGGCACCTTCAAGACCAGCGAAAGTTTATTCAAAGAGGGGTTGTTTCATAGAAAAAGAGCTAGGGGAACTCATTAGCATAACTCATTAGCATATGCCACACCCCCTGGCATCACTGGAAGTGTGTCATAAGGCCACACCCCCTGACATCACCGGAAGTGTGTCATGAGGCCACACACCACGCCCCCAATGGTCCCGGCCGCCGGCGGCCTTGCAGCTCCACTGCCGAGCCCCATGAG
>NW_015175380.1:351368-358739 GCF_001447785.1 Gekko japonicus | reverse complement strand
AAGCGGGGGGCGGGGCTTCGTCGTGTGCCCCACCCCCCGTACCTCACCCGGGGGAACTGCGATCCCCCGCGATCCCCCCCGAAATGACCTCTGATTCAAAGTTTGCGCTTCCGTGCGCATGCACACTTTTTCAAATATTTGAAAAAGTATTTTCAAGTATTTGAAAAAAGTGTGCACATGAAAGCTTATACTCTGAATAAGCCTTTGTTGGTCTTAAAGGTGCCAGACTGGACTCTGAATTTGTTCTTCTGCTTCAGACCAATATGGCTGGCCACCTGGAACTATCTAGAGTGAACAGCATATTATTGCAAAGGATTTCGTTCCCAAAATGTGCTTATTTTGTAAGGCACACTATAGGAACCCCACTGGGCGTGTGACAAGGCTCAATCACTGGAGGGTCAGGGGTCAAACGTGTGGACTCACTAAGGGCCCCCTCCCCCACAATTTAAGCACTGTTGTGCTGGCTTGTGTGTGTGTGTGTGTGTGTGTGTGTGGGAGAGAAAAAAGAAACAAACAAGCCCTAAACGTCCACTTAAAAGGATCAGGCAAGAGGTGAAGTGAGAGATCTATAGCTGAGACTCTGGAAAGATGCTGTCAGTGAGAGTGGACAACACTTGAGAGACCAAGGATTTGACTCAGTCGAAAGCAGCTTCATGTCTTTAGGGGCAATCCTACATTGGCTTTTCCCACCATTGTTTTACCTTGGAACAGAAATTCCCCTCTGTATTGCGTGCCGCTTTCACTTTCTTCGTGGTACCCTCCACAAAATCATCGGGTTTTGTGGTACCCTCCACAATCCATGTCGCTTTCGCTTTCTTTGATAATCGGGTTTTATGGTACCCTCCACCATGTCGCTTTCGCTTTCTTTGACCATCGGGTTTTGTGGTACCCTCCACCATCCATGTCGCTTTTGCTTTCTTTGATCATCGGGTTTTGTGGTACCCTCCACCATCCATGTCGCTTTCGCTTTCTTTGATCATCGGGTTTTGTGGTACCCTCCACCATCCATGTCGCTTTCTTTGATCATCGGGTTTTATGGTACCTTTTGCATAGATTTATGGCCGTTCAGGGGTGACTCCGCAGTCAGTACAGCATTGCCCCCGGGGTATCTGAATGTGGTTTTGAGCTGCACCTTTTCCTCAGAGTCGAGAAAATGTGGAGCGAATCCCAGATGCGGAATCGCCCTGTGCTTCAGAGCAGGAGACAACCAGAAATGAAACGGGACTTGTGTGTACAGGGTAGTTTGATGCCTCAGTGGTAGAGGCCATCCTTCGCATGCAGGTCCCAGGTTCTAATCCTCGGCATCTCCAGTTAGAGCGACTCAAGAGTGAAGTTGCTGAGAACAACCCAAGAGCCGTTGCCAGTCAGAGTGGGCACAAATAAGCCGGCAGGACCCAAAGCCCAAATCAGTACAAGTTCGCATCACATCTTTATAGGGCCCCTGATCAATGTTCCCTCTAAGTTGTGTTTTGTGTGCAAAAATTCTACTTTGTGAGCGACTGGCATTAAAGTTGTGAGCAAGTGATTTGTCTATTGCATAAATTAGTTTGCTCTGGAGCCGTCCTTCCTGAGCTAAGACAAAAATGTGTGAGCTGGAGGCTAAAAAACTGTGAGCTAGCTCACACTAACTCAGCTTAGAGGGAACACTGGCCCCTGTTGGATTCTTGCTTGCGGTCCAGGTAAAGAGTTAACTGAGAGCCCGACAAATACGACTTTTCTCTCCCACCTCTTTGCGATTCCATATTTTTTAATTTAATGTTTAGCTTTGGAAAAACTGCTTATAATTTCTGCCTTGGCTGGGCACCGCTCAATGGCGCATTTTCCCATCGCTCCGTCCCTCGCTGCTGCATACCTCCACATGTTTGGTGTGCCGTCTCCTCCAGACACTTTATCACCCCTTTCCCCCCACAAGCCTTTGCTCCGTCTGGCAGGGCAAATGGCTCGAAATGAAAGGCCCGGTTCACGCTTCTGGTGGCGCTGAATTTATATCTCTAAATAAGCTGGTTGTATGTGGAGGCTAATTTGTAAACACTTCCCAGATGACAAATTGCAGGCCGTCCCGGCCCTTAATTGGCGCCTCTCGGGGAAATGTCTCCATCAGGGCTCTCCTGGCGGGATGGAAATACATTGCGGGAGAAGGGCAGGGAAGGAGGGCTTGGGAAGGGAGAGAGCTGGGAGGCCCAGAGTAGGTTGTTTTATTGACCCGATCTGCTGAAAAGCCGGAGGGACAGCAGTCCAGAGAAAGGGGGCTCGGGCGACACGGAAGCCCCGATATGGAAGGAATCTGCACAGTGAAATCAGCCAGTATCATCATGCCCCTGTATAAATCAATGGTGCGACCAGGGGTCATTTCGTAGAAAAAGAGCTAGGGGAACTCATTAGCATAACTCATTAGCATATGCCACACCCCCTAACATCAGGGGCCCGGCGGTGGACCTGCAAGGCCAGCAGGAGTGCGAGGAAGCCCCGCCAAGGCCCTCCCTGACCCCAGGCAGGCAGGGGTGGGGAGAGGCGGGGAGGGAGCAACTTACCCTCCCTCTTCTCCTGCCTCCTCCTGGCTGAATGAGGGCTGGAAGCGGGGCGGCCGGAAGCAGGGGGCGGGGCTTCATCATATGCCCCGCCCCCTGCACCTCACCCGAGGGAACTGCGTTCCCCCGCGTTCCCCCCTGAAATGACCTCTGGGTGCGACCTCATTTGGAGTACTGTGTACAGTTCTGGTCACCACACCTCAGAAAGGATATTGTAGCATTGGGAAAAATGCAGAAAAGGGCAACTAGAACGATAAAAGGGTTGGAACACTTTCTCTCTGAAGAAAGATTAAAGTGATAGGGGCTCTTTAGCTTGGAGAGACAACGGCTGAGGGGAGACATTACTGAGGTTTATAAGATTATGCATGGGATAGAGCAGGTAGAGAAAGAAGTACTTTTCTCCCTTTCTCACAATTCAAGAACTCGTGGGCACTCAATAAAATTGCTGAGCGGTCGGGTTAGAACAGATAAAAGGAAGTACTTCTTCACCCAAAGACTGATTTAACACATGGAATTCACTGCCACAAGCGTGGACGGCTTCAAGAGGGAATTGGATAAACATATGGAGCAGAGGTATAGCCACAAGGTATAGATAGGAACTCTCAGGCTGGGGCAAGTGATGCTCTGTATTCTTGGTGGTGGTGGGGTGCAACAGTGAGAGGGCTTCTAGTACCCTGGCTCTACTGGTGGACCTCCCAATGGCACCTGGTATTTTTGGCCACTGTGTGACGGAGTGTTGGACTGGATGGGCCATTGGCCTGTTCCAACATTGGCTTCCCTTATGTTCTTAGCCCCCCTGAACAGGAGAAACCTTCAGTACTAAGACACTAAAGGTTCTTACTGAAGAAGTCACCTCTAGAAAAGCTTGCAGGGATGGGGGATGGGATTTCAGAGATGCAGCGATTCCGAAGCTAAATCTGCAATCAAGCAAAGGATTTAGGACATCGAACCTCAACACCATTTAAATGCTGCTGCAAAAGGCCATTGCTTTAGGAGCGGGAGATGGGTGGTGTCAGACGTCTGAGCTACTCGATCGATTCCCGGACACAGGACAGCTTTCACTCTGGCCCATCTCAACGTTCTCCCATGTGCTTTATTAGAAGGGAGATACCACAGTGTGCTGCTTCATGAAGGTTTGTGCCCTCATGCTTATGGGGAAACTGGAATGGTTGGGCGTGCCGCTGCATTGCCCCTTCTATAATCTTCCCCCCCCCCCCTGCAATCAAGTCACAGCTGACATGGCGACCCCGTAGGGCTTTCCGGGCAAGAGATGTTCAGAGGTGGATTGCCATGGCCTGCCTCTGCATAACGACCCAAGACAAATTCCTTGGTGGTCTCCCATCCTAGTATTAACCAGGGCCAGCTGTACTGAATTTCCAAGATCTGTCAAGATCGGGCTAGACTGGGCTATCCAGGCCAGGGTGATATGATCTTAGATTTATATCCTAGATATATTTCTATTACACCCATCCTCCAAAAGTCCCAGGAACATCAGAGGAATGGTATACGTCCTTTCTTCTTACAGACCTTGAATCTGGAACCTTGGATAGTGTTAAGTCGCTCGCTTAACAAAGTTGTCGGAGAGTGATTCAGCAAAAGGTTCAACTTTATTCAACAACTCGAACACAACTCCAACACGGATCAACATCTGATAGCCAGAACAGCGTTCTTCTTTTAAACTCTCCCGGCTAATATAGCCACGCCCTATTTTACAATATCAACCTATGAGGTTGCACGGATAAGGTCCAATCACAATGGTTCCCTCTCATGGAACTGGATGTTGGTGATTGGTCGGCTCTTCCTGGGCTACCAATTGTAGTTTAGGGATTTGGATCCTAGCCCAGGACGAAGCTTCATATGGTGATTCAATCAGGGAGTTCACATACATACATTTGACAGATTGAATACACCACAGATAGAGTTCCAGACTCTGAGCAGCTGCCAGAGTCTACCGAGGCACGGCGTTGATTTAGTGGTACGTATTTGCTGGTTTTACCTTTATTTATTTATTTTTATTTAACCTTCAATTTGATACCCCGCTCGAATCCCTGGCTAGGGGTCTCTGAGCGGCTTACAGAATTTAGTGGTGCTAGTCACCCTTCTACCCTAACTAGGGCCACAATGTGTAAGGAATAGGGACAACCTACCAGCACCCCCCTATGGTGGTCGTTGTTGTCCTTCTTCCATCGGCTGGCTCGGTTCAGGTCGGGTCTCTGGCTGGCGGCGTTCTTTCCCGGCGTTTTTTCGGTGGTGGTTGGCTCTCTTCCTTTCTTGAGGCGCGCGATTCCGCCTGTATCCGGCCCGGCCACGTCCTTCCGGCTCCGCAGGGCTGGTACTGGGCATCTGCGCATGCTCCTTTCTCTTCCGCGGCAGCTTCGGTGTAGTCCTTCCTGGCCACCAGGGATCGCTCACTGCACCTCCATGTCGCGTCCATCTGCCGCCGCCACGCCACCACGTCATTCGCCGTCTCTCAAGTCGCCGCCTCTCGAGTCGCCGCCGCCATCATTGCCGCCGCCGTCACCACCGCCATCATTGCCGCCGCCGTCACCACCGCCATTCTTCAGCCGTTCTTCAGCCGCCATACAGGGTGCCCCCCACCCATCTAAGGGTGGGTACCCATTTATCTACTTGCAATTAAGTTGCTTTCGAAACCGCTGGGTGGGCGGGAGCTGGGACGAAGGTCGAGAGCTCACCTCGACCACGGTGGTACTCGAACAGCCATAGTGGCTGTTCGAATGATGTTACAAGGCAGGCGTTTAACTGCCTGCGCCACCGCTCCCTAACCTCTTAATGTAAGGTTGTATATATGTACCCCTATAACTATTCTGCAAATGGGTGTTTTATATTGCTGGTCTGTGACCATAATAAATGGTTGGTTGATTAATTAATTAATTATCGTACGGTATTGTGTGTAGAATAGCTAGGAGATCCTAAGATTGTTTGGCAGCCAGAAGTTCTAGCTTTTTAGCATTATGCACCACTAGGTGGCGAGGTAGACTTGTTTTTAAGGCAAGGGACATTTCAGAGGTGGTTTGCCTTTGTTTGCCTCTGTGTCGCAGCCCTGGTGCTCCTTGGAGGCCGCCCTTCCAAATACTAGCCAAGGCCAACCCTGCTTAGCTTCCAAGATCTGATGGGATCGGGCTAGCCTGGGCTATCTAATAGGTCAGGGCAACCCGTGGGTTGGATCCTGTGACTCTCTTTGACCAAGTCTTTCTCCAAATGAAAGAGAGTCACAGGATCAAGATGGCAAAGATATCGAAATATGAAATTCTCCCCACAAACATGAATTATCACAGGTGGTTGTTCTTATAACGTATCGCTCACTTTAATAATCTGGACAGTTGAATAAGTCTACATCTATTGAATGGTCAATAACATTATTCAATGGTGCAAACGTTTGGAGGAGACAATAGATAAAATGTTGAGTCAAGTATAGTAAAAAAGATCATCTAGATTTTAACCAGGGTTCCTTAAAGTTCATAGTTTAACCCAGGGGTCATTTTGTAGAAAAAGAGCTAGGGGAACTCATTAGCATAACTCATTAGCATATGCCACACCCCCTGACATCACCGGAAGTGTGTCATAAGGCCACACCCCCTGACATCACCGGAAGTGTGTCATAAGGCCACACACCCCGCCCCCAACGGTACCGGCCGCCGCTGCTGGCCTTGCAGCTCCACTGCCGAGCCGCATGAAGGGCCCGGCGGTGGACCTGCAAGGCCGGCGGGAGTGCAAGGAAGCCCCGCGAAGGCCCTCCCTGGCCCCAGGCAGGCAGGGGTGGGGAGAGGCAGGGAGGAAGCAACTTACCCTCCCTCTTCTCCTGCCTCCTCCTGGCTGAATGAGGGCTGGAAGCGGGGAGGCCGGAAGCAGGGGGCGGGGCTTCATCATGTGCTCTGCCCCCCTGCACCTCACCCGGGGGAACTGCGTTCCCCCACATTCCCCCCCGAAATGACCTCTGGTTTAACCACTATACGTTCATTTACTGTATACCCCTTGGATGCTTTTGAGTTGGTGTTGTTTCTTTCTCTGCACTTGAATGTACTTTTAAGTAAAAGAATAAAAATATAATTAAAAAAAAAAGTTGGCAAAGGAAGACTTCCTTCCATTAAGAAAGAGGATGTCTTTCTCTGCTGGGAAACACCATTCTCCCATTAGAGGAAGTCTTTCTCCCTTGAAAGAAGAAGCACCAGAGGAGACTCATAGCATCCAACTTCACAGAAGCCAGTCCTAAGATCCAGCCCTATGTTAAGATGCTGCTGATGTTGGCTGCTGATTTGGGGCCTGTAAGGCAGAGATCAATCAATCAATCAATCGACCTTCATTGGCGTAACATACAGAACATAGGACTCAATTTGAGCGCCTTCTTGAAGCTTCGTACAGAAATTTTGCAACAGTTTCAGTTATTACATGATTCTGGGTTGTCAGCTAAAAGTAAATCTTACATTTATCAGGTTTCCCTGAACACTTTCTCAACCAGGGCTCAATGAATGTAAGGTGCAGGTCCGAGTAGAAAGTACATGAAAGACACACATGTTCAAGAGAGTTTCCATCTCCTACAGGAACACAATCTATGGTCGAATGGGTTTTTTTGGAATCTCCCATATATTACTGCTGATGGCAACACATTAAACCTTGCTAACATAGATGCTCTGCGTTGCCCCGGGGTCGTTAAACAAGTTAGAGACTCAGCCCTATGCTCAAAAGGTAAAAGCCCCAAATTGAGGGGAGAGCATCTACTTTTTTTTTAAAACTGCCTCAAAGAGGCAGAATTTTATTAAGGTTTTTCAAATATATAACACATACACACATAAAGTACACACATTAACATATATATATATATATA
>NW_015175380.1:325170-350446 GCF_001447785.1 Gekko japonicus | reverse complement strand
CCCCCGGGGGGCCTTGCCTCGGAGGATTCAGGGCCGGGGGGGTAAGGGAAGGGGGGGAGATCAAGTGGAGGGGGTGGAGGAAACGGGGGAGGAACCGGCGGGATGGGGGGGAACTTACCTCCTCCTGCTGCTTCCTCCTCTGCCTCATGTGTGGGGGTCCCTCCCCCCCCCGCGAGTATCACGGGGCCCGCCCCTTGTACCATCTATAAAACTTTTTATAAACATTTTCTTTATATGGAATAGCTTTCGTAATCTTAGTATTTTTCTTCCATATTTGCTCCCACTGCTCTAAATTAATGTCATGCCCAATATTCTGCACCCACTGAATCATATTCCCTTTTACAACCTCCCTTTTACTTTTGCACAGCTCTCAAGAACCTGGTGAGGCAGAGATGTTCACCTAGGATTTTAGTTGAGGGCAACAACAGGAGGTTAAGACTGGCACCCTCCCTTTCCCTTCCGTGCCCCACACGTGCCCCTCCCGCCCTGCCGCATGGGACAGCGGTGTGGCCGGCAAAGGAGGATCACTTTATTGCCATCTTGATTGGTTTCAATCTCTAGTTTTATTTTTAATAATCTTAAAGGTAAAGGTTCCCTTGCTCGAAAGCCAGTCGAGTCCGACTCTAGGGTTGCGGTGCTCATTTCCATTTCAAAGCCGAAGAGCCAGCGCTGTCCGAAGACATTTCCGTGGTCATGTGGCTGGCATGACTAAACACCAAGGCCCACGGAACGCTGTTACCTTCCCACCAAAGTGGTACCTATTTATCTACTTGCAATTTCTTGCTTTCGAACGGCTAGGTTGGCAGGAGCTGGAACTAGAGACGGGAGCTCACTCCGTCATGTGGCAACTCGGGTCTCGAACTGCTGAACTACCGACCTTCCACAACCTGCAGTTCAGCGTCTTAACCACTTGAGCCACCACAGCTCCTTAGTAATCTTAATGATATATTAACTGTATTTTAAATGTCGATAATGTTGTAAACCGCCCAGAGCCTGCTTGCAGGGGGGGGCGATTCATAAGTTTAATTAATCAAATGATGATGATGATTTTAAATTGGAGACAAATTATAATGTACTGGGTTCATGACGCGTATAGTGATCAGCTCATAGTTTATTAGTGATTCAGCTTAATTCTAAGACACTCTAGCAGGGCAGGAGCCCTGATTATAAGCATGCAAAACATCCCACCCCACACCCACCCAGTGAAGAAGAAGAAGAAAAAGAAGAGAAGAAGAAATTGGATTTGTACCCCGCCCTTCACTTGGAGTCTCAGAGCGGCTTACAAACTCCTTTCCCTTCCCCTCCCCACAACAGACACCCTGTGAGGTAGGTGGGGCTGAGAGAGCTCTGACACAAACTGCTCTTTTTCAAGGACAGCTGTGCCAGAGCTTGTGACTGACCCAAGGTCACATCAGCAGGTGCAAGTGGAGGAGTGGGGAATCAAACCCGATTCTCCCAGATCAGAGTCCGTGCACTTAACCACTACACCAAACTGGCTCTCTGACAGGTTATTTACATTGCACCTCTTACTCAGTAGGACCATTCTAGGATCCTGGTTGTCTATTGTTCTGGCGAAACAAGCTCAGTCCGTTTCCCGGTGCTGTTCAGGCTCCGTACATAACACAAATCATCAATGCAGTCCTAAGAATTCCTTGAGAGCAAACAGAACAGTAAACCTGGTAAGTTCCGTTCTTTATTTATGTTCCATCTTTATACGTCACTTTTCTCCCTCATGGGGACCCAAAACAGTTTAGGCTCTCCTCTCTTCCATCTTATTCTCATCCCAGCCACCCTGTGAGGTAGGCTGGTCTGAGACTGTGTGACTCGCCCAAGGCCACCCAGCAAACTTCCATGGCCGAGACGGGATTCGAACATCAGTCTCCCAGATCCTAGTTGTTGTTGTTCAGTCGCACAGTCGAGTCTGACTCTTCGCGACCCCATGGACCAGCTCCCGCCAGGCCCTCCTGTCTTCCGCCGTCCTCTGAAGCCCGCTCAATTTCATGTTCGTTGCATCCACGACACTGTCCAACCATCTCATCCTTTGCCGTCCCCGTCTTCTTTGACCTTCAATCTTTCCCAGCATCAGGGTCTTCTCCAGTGAGTGCTCCCTTCTCATTTGGTGGCCAAAGTATTTGAGCTTCAGCTTCAGTATCTGGCCTTCCAGGGAACAGTCAGGGTTGATTTCTTTTAGGATTGACAGATCCTAGTACAACACTCTTAACTACTACACCCTGCTGTCTCTTGAATACAAGAAGAGCCTTGGTCTAATCCCTACCGGTTATCACAGAATGGGTCCAATCTCTACCCGGTTATCACAGAATCCCAACCTGGTTATCACAAAACGCAGATTTTAATAAATTGGAAAACCCACCAATGGAAAACCCACTGCTCTCTTTATACATCAAACTGTCATTTAAAATACAATCTTAGAGCAAAATATCATTTAATACGGGAACTAAATTTTAGCAGTTTGGCTCCATCTCAACCTTGGGATAAGAAGCCAAATGGGGAAAGTCATCTGTTTGAGGTTTAGTTTGTTTACCCAAAAGCCGCTGAAGAAGCATCTGTCATGGATTGTGATTTTAGGAGCTGTTTAAGGCTTAATGTCCCTGTGACTTTGATACTGAATCATGTTTAAAGGCTCGTATCCTGAATTCACATTCCAGAGACATAAATCTTCTCTGAAATTCCGCATAATGAACCTCAGATTCTCATTTTTCAAGTGCCCGCTCTGCCGGGGACATGCACACAGATTTTGTTTGTTTTTTTGGATGGATGGTTAGAGCCGTCTGATGTGAGTGTAAATGAAGATGTTGAGTCTCTAACTAAGCCT
The DNA here is from genome assembly GCF_001447785.1 of Gekko japonicus. NCBI lineage: Eukaryota > Metazoa > Chordata > Lepidosauria > Squamata > Gekkonidae > Gekko > Gekko japonicus. The sequence goes on along the minus strand of NW_015175380.1, from coordinate 347,613 downwards.
TATCCTAACAAACTTGTACCATTTCAGAATGTGAATGGGAGGGGGGGTTCACACTGTCAGTTGATCCTCCTTCTCCTCTGGAGGAGGAGGAAGAAGAGGATGAGGAGGAGATTGGATTTATACCCCTGCCCTTCAGAGTCTCAGAGTGGTTTACAATCTCCCCTCCCCTCCCCACAACAGACACCCTGTGAGGTCGGTGGGGTTGAGAGAGCTCTTTCAAGAACTGCCCTTGAGAGAACAGCTCTGAGAGAACTTGTGACTGACCCAAGGTCACACCAGCAGCTGCATGTGGAGGAGTGGGGACTCAAACCCGGTTTTCCCAGATTAGAGTCCGTGCTCTTAACCACTACACCAAACTGGCTCTTGGATGGGAAACGTCTCCTTTGGTCCCCTGCACTAGGCAGAAAACCGTCTCTGACCATGGGGGTCCCCCCAGCAAGGCATGGAGTGCAGCACGGGGATCTTTAGTGGGGAAGGAAGCACCCATGTCACAATTTTATGCTAGAGTTCATGAGAGTTAAGAGCAGGGGTGGTGATTTCAGCCGATCCCCCTTTTCTACCACAGCCTTTCATGCTGCTTCCCACATATCTGAGGGTCCTTCAACTTTCAGGAGTCGTGTTCATGGGATTCCAGGGGCTGCTGAAAGAAAGACAAAATTGCTTTCTGGAAGTCTGGATCCATCCCACCGTCCCAACATTCCCATGTGGCCCACAATCCTCAAATTACAAACCAGGGCTGCATACATCTGGCTTAGAACTTGTCAGCCCGAGATGCTCAGTCACATTATTACTCTTACGGTTGTTGTTTTATTATAGCTACTAGAAATAATGCCCGTTGCGGAAATAAATACAACGAGATCTAGAAAAAGGCTCTTGGAGAGTGCTCTGGCTTTGGGCAAACAGTGTCAATTTCCTGTGGCGACCTCAGCAGGGTTTAATGACAGAGTCCACTGTTTTCTCCAGAGGGACTGATCTCTGCTACCTGAAGAGCATTTGTATGTTTGAGTTATCTGTAGCCCTCACCTGGAGAGTGGTAACCATTGTTACCCATTCTCCTCTCCCCTATGAGGTATGTTATGCAACTGAAAATTCCAACTGCCTTGCGGGGGGGGGGGAGTTTGAGGTGTGGAATGGGCTGAAGTCCAATCAGCTTCCATATGCAAAAGACCAGGTTGTCGCAGCAGTTGTGGTGTGGGCGGGACCCGGGCTTTGCCTTCTGATTGGTGGCGATATATGCTGAGGAGCAGTGCCATCAGCCATACACTAAGGGAGTGCATTTTAGAATTAGAACTTTGGCACCCACTATTCAATTATATATAAGGAGAGATCTGTTGTTATTGTTACACTATTAAGTATTTTTTATTTCCTTAAGCTTGCCCATAGGCTGCCTCCTGTCTTCAAAGAAATGTTCAAAGTGGCACGCAGAACAGTATGCGCGTATGAAATGCAACAGAAGTTCTAAGAATGAGGACAATAGAATCCAGACCTGAAGAGCTTTAAAGCCAGGGCAGGAATCCAATTCAAAAGGGCCTTCTGAAATAAAAAGAAGAAAAGTCTTCAATGGACATTCGAAGGCTAGCAATATAGACTTCTTGTGGGAGGGAGTTCCAGGGGTGTATGTTGTACTCGCTTGTGTTAAAAAAGTATAGTTCTAAGCCCTGAGCATCCAGAACCATCTGTTTCCTGAACAACACTACACCATTCTGGATCTCTCCAAGAAACTAGTCAGCCGGCCATTGTCTCCCCACTCCTGAAGATGTGAGGGCTGTCTCGTCTGCCTACCTGGCTTCCACAAAGAAGAAGATTTATACCCCACCCTTCACTACCTGAAGGACTCTCAGAGCGGCTTACAATCTCCTTTCCCTTCCCCTGCCCACAACAGACACCCAGTGGGGCTGAGAGAGCTCTTTCCAAGACTACTCTTGAGAGAACAGCTCTGAAGGAACTTGTGACTGACCCAAGGTCTCACCAGCAGCTGCATGTGGAGTAGTGGGGAATCAAACCCGCCCCCCCCCCAGATTAGAGTCCACGCTCCTAGCCACTACACCAAACTGGTTCTGCCTACCTGGCTTCCACAAAGAAGAAGAAGAAGCTGCTGGTCCAACTGAAACAACATTATTTTAATCTTCCTAAGCAATCTGATCTCCAATGGCCAATCACAAGCCCTGCTGGGCAAGAACCCCACATGGCCCCACCTACTTTCTAAAAACACTTGGTGGGTGCTAGAAAAGGTGTTGGCAGGCACCTTGGTTGGGGACCACTGGGCTATACTATACCCTTCCATTATCCTAGCCACAAACTTAGATCCCAAGAGCCAGTTTGGTGTAGTGCTTAAGTGTGCGGACTCTAATCCGGGAAAACCGGGTTTGATTCCCCACTCCTCCAAATGCAGATGCTGGTGTGACCTTGGGTCAGTTACAAATTCTTTCAGAGCTCTTCTCTCATGAGCAGTTCTTGGACGAGCTCTCTCAGCCCCACCTACCTCACAGGGTGTCTGTTGTGAGGAGGGGGAAGGGAAAGGAGAATGTAAGCCGTTCTGAGACTCCAAGTGAAGGGTGGGGTATAAACAAGGCTCTTTTTGTAGAAAAAGCCAAGCAGGAACTCATTAGTATAATAGGCCACACCCAACAAAAGGAACTCATTAGCATAGTGGGCCACACCCCTGACAGCACAGCTCATTAGCACATTAGACCGCACCCCCATGTTACCAGAAGTGTGGTCATCCAGCCACACCCACCTTTTGCTTTTTATTCTGTTTACCTTGTTTGTTGTCAAAACCCAGAGCTTTTTTTGTAGCAGGAACTCCTTTGCATGTTAGGCCACACACCCTTAATGTAGCCAATCCTAATGAGTTTCTGCTGTTGGGTGTGGCCTATTATGCTAATGAGTCCCTGCTGGGCGTGGCCAACTCGGAAGCCAGCCGGAACTCCGTTCCTGTGCGTTCCTGCCCAAAAATAGCCCTGGGTATAAATCCAATCTCTTCTCGTAAAAAGGGTGGGATTGGGCACACCGAGGGGGCTTAGATCCAGACGTGGTTATTAGCCATGACGGCTCAATGAAACCTCCAGCGGCAAGGGCTTCTGATTGGCTATTGTAGGAAACTGGATGCTGGGATAGACGGACCATGGACCTGATCCAGCGATGGTCTTCTTCTGTTCCTAGTTCCTGAGAATTGATTCTGGGGACGATAGGATGCAATACGGCAGAGGTCATTTCGGGGGGGATCGCAGTTCCCCTGGGTGAGGTACGGGGGGCGGGGCACATGACGAAGCCCCGTCCCCTGCTTCCGGCCGCCCCACTTCCGGCCCTCATTCAGCCAGGAGGAGGCAGGAGAAGAGGGAGGGTAATTTGCTTCCTCCCTGCCTCTCCCCACCCCTGCCTGCCTGGGGCCAGGGAGGGCCTTCGCGGGGCTTCCTTGCACTCCCGCCGGCCTTGCAGGTCCACCGCCGGGCCCCTCATGGGGTGTGTGGCCTTATGACACACTTCTGGTGATGTCAGGGGGTGTGGCATATGCTAATGAGTTACGCTAATGAGTCCCCCTAGCTCTTTTTCTATGAAACGACCCCTGCAATACAAAATTGTACTGTGAATTCAGACTCTCCAGATTCTGAGCATTTCCAGAGCGGAGACGGGTCGCTTTAATTGCATCCCAAAGCTCGCCTTTACCCGAGTCTGTCCTCTGCGGGCTGTTCTGGTTCCTTTCCATTTTTATAATCCCGACATTCGATGAAGGTCCATCTGTTATGAAGCCACAGTGCAGTTCCAAGAGCCTTTAAATAGATTAGCCGGTTTGCCTTGGAAAAAAAGAAGAAGGAAAAGAAAAGAAAAGAGGAAATGGAAAATGTTTGGGCTTAAAAGAACCAAGCATCGTAGATAGAGAGAAGGGGGTTTTAATGAGTGGCCGGTTCCCTGTGAGTCAGCTGTGGGGTAGCGCACTGGAGGAAAATGTTACGTTGTGGGATAAAACCAGAAGCCTTGTTTGTTCAGACAAGCCATACATTTTTGCTGCCTTCAGCATGGGCCGGGAGAGGGAACTGCGGAAAGAACATGCCAGTCACGTCTTTGGGGAATTTGGAAAGGGGATGAATGAGCATTGGGATGACTGCAGATTGAAATGCCCCCAGAGACCCCTGCATATCTGATGTGGACAGTGGGGCAGGGAGGTGGAGTGATGTAGCAGTCAAGCAACCCAAGAAGTAATCTGGAAGGTTCCTGGTCAATAGGTGTAGAAGAAGAAGAGGAGGAGGAGGAGGAGGAGATTGGATTTATACCCCACCCTTAACTCAGAGTCTCAGAGCGGCTTACAATCTCCCTTCCCTTCCCCTCCCCTCCCCACAACAGACACCCTGTGAGCAGGGCCGGCTCACCCACTAGGCGAACTAGGCATTCGCCTAGAGCGCCGGGCCCTGGATGGGGCACCAAGCTGTGCCTCCCCCCTCCTCCCCCCCTTTGGTGGTGGTGGCGGGGGGGAGGAAGCGGTGGTGGCAGCAGCAAAAGGGTGGCTGGCTCCAGGTCTCCAGGTCTGCAGGCCCCACCGGGAGGTTGGCATCTGCGCCATGAGGCAGCCTTGCCTAGGGTGCAGAAACACCTTGAGCTGGCCCTGCCTGTGAGGTTGGCGGAACAGAGAACTCTGAGAGAACTGCTCTTGAGAGAACAGCTCTGAGAGAACTTGTGACTGGCCCATGATCACACCAGCAGCTGCATGTGGAGGAGTGGGAAATCAAACCCGGTTCTTCCGGATTAGAGTCCGCACACTTAACCACTACACCAAACCTTCTTTGCCGTTCATCCACATCTCAAACACCAGCAGGTCTCCTGGACCCACCTCCCCACTTTTGACCTCCATTTCCAACACCCAGGGGTGGCGTCCGGGCTTGGGGCTTGCACATGGACACCACAAACAGAGCTGGTCCTAGTTTGGGGGGGGTGACCTGGGGGGCAGACAGGCCCCCCCATCTGCTCACCACCAGCCCTGCTTCATGCCTTCCTTCCCACCTCCCACCTGGCTGGGCATTCTTGCTTCTGGAAGGCCTTCCGCTTCCCACGCTCCGTCATCTGTGCCACCTGCATAGTAGGGATGCAAGACACACACCCCCCGGTGGGGGCGGGAATCCACCGCTGCCAAGCCCCACCTCTCCACTGCCAATCAGCTTGCCAGTAGGGGGACTTACCCCCTCCCTGGAAAAGGGAAGAACACCCAACAGTTCAGCGATGCGCCTACATGATTTCAACTTGACCCAGAAGGGACGTAGTCATGTTGAGGTGACGATCCTCTGGTTAGGGGTAAAGACTCTATGGTAGAAGCGAATTCTACCGTAGAGTTTTTGCCTAAAAAACAGAGCATCGCCCTGACATGCCTACAATACTTCTGGGTCATGTTGGAAGTCACGTGGAAATGTCGCTGAAATGTGGGATGAAACTCCCTATCAGTTTGGTGTAGTGGTGAAGTGCGCGGACTCTAATCTGGGAGAACCGGGTTTGATTCCCCACTCCTCCACTTGGAGCTCCTCGATGACCTTGGGCAAGCCGTAGTTCTGATAAGAGCTGTCCTTGAAAAAGAGCAGTTTCTGTCAGAGCTCTCTCAATCTGATCTCTTCTTCTTCTACTACTCCCAGTAAGCCCACCCTCTATCCCCCGCTGGCTGCCCGGAGGGACTTGCCAACCCTACTGCATACCCTTTCCCTGGCACCACTGGCTAGGGCATGCAGCTAATGCCACGGCTCCCAGGAGTGCCACCACTGTGTACCACCTACATCGGGGGTCCCCACCGTTGAGTCACTGGGCCCCAGACCACCCACGGACACCTTTCCTGGTGCCTGCCAAGTGTGTATGTAGAGTGGGCAGACCCAGGTGCGGCTTTGCCCACCAAAGCTTCTGATTAGCTACGAAAGATTTGATTGGATGGGCAGATTTTTTTCTTTAAAAAGCCACTTTGGCAGCAGCTGCCAACACAGCACGAGGATCTTCACAGTGCGACTGAAGGCAAACGGTGGCAGCAGCCATTTTGTGCCTGGCTCCGCCTCCTGTGGCAGCCATGGCGATGAGCAGCCGGGAGCATAGATAGTGAAGCACACAGGTGGGGAACGGTGCGGGTGAGAGTCTGTGACAATGGGCCCTGGCCGTTGTCCTGACTCAGAGCATGCCGACGCTGGCCCTGGTCCCAAGCCACAAGAATTGCCATCCCCCCGATGGGGGTGGGCTTCCCCCACTTTGGGGGGCCCAATCTGCCGCCGACCAGCTAGATGGGGGAGCCCTGCCCTTGAAGATCCCCATCGCACCTGACATGCCCAGCACCATGACGTCCCCTGGAGGTGACATCATAATGCTGGGCACGTTGTGCAAGGGACGCTCTAGCATTTGGCTAACGACTCTATGGTGACCATAGAGTTTTTGGCCAAATGCTAGAATGTCCCCTGCGCAATGCGCCCAGCGCAGTGACATCACTAAAATCTAGGATCTCGGACTGGAACCCCCGCTGGCAGCTGGGTAAGACCTGGTAACCCTACAAGCCACAGGCAATTGCCGCAAGACTCTTTTTCAAAAGCCGCTCCAGAGATGTTGTCCTCCTTCAGCGGGACTCTTCTCTGAGGGCGAGTCTTCCTCTCACAGCTCTGCAGGGAGCTGCTTGACGTGGTTTGTCTTGATGGGACCCGACAGGCAGGTACACGGAGGGGATGAAAGGGGAGGCCGAGGCGCTCCACCTCGTCCCTTTTTCGTCGCCTTACCTTGCCTGACAACAGGGTGAGTGAGTGATTTGAAGAGAAGTGAAGGCAGGAGGGGGGGGGGAACCCTTCTAGTTTTCCAAGAATAGAAAGCCAGAGAGAGAGAGAGAGACTTATTTGGGTCATGTACCACACCGTTTATTCTTGAACGCATCTTCTGCATCTGACGTTTGAGCGGCAGGCAGCAGTTGGGAAACGTGCCAAGTAAGCTTCAGCCTTTGTGGTGTTGGCTGGAGGTTGTAAGGGAAGCTTGTTTGTTGTAGCATCCCTGCATAAAGTCTGTCTGGCGAGTTTTCATTCCCCTCTGTCCCAGAGCCAGTTTGCTGTAGTGTGGTGTGTGATTAAGAGAGGCAGGACTCTAGTCTGGGAGAACTGGGTTTGATTCCCCTCCCATGGTACGCGGTTAAGTGCGCGGACTCTACTCTGGGAGAACCGGGTTTGATTCCCCACTCCTCCACTTGCAGCTGCTGGATGACCTTGGGCAAGCCATAGTACTGTCAGAGCTGTTCTTGAAAAAGAGCAGTTTCTGTCAGAGCTCTCTCAATTTAATCTCTTCTTCTACTACTACTCCCAGTAAGACCACCCTCTATCCCCCGCTGGCTGCCCGGAGGGACTTGCCAACCCTCCTGCATACCAAGGGTGGACTCTATGGCATTTTGTACCCTGCTGTGGTCCCTCCCCTCTCCATACCTCCGTGTGTTCTCTCTCCCTCTCTCTCTCTGCTTAAGCTACCTCCTATTGTTAGAGTATCATGGAAGGACGCTAGCACTGAGATTCTCGGTAACGGGGCAAAATGCAACTGAAAGGCAGCACGGTGACCATGATGTTATCATAAAACCCAAGCAAGTTTGCATTTTTAGACAAGAAGGGGCTGTTTTTTCCTAGAGGCCCAATCACACGTGCCTTATATCCCCTGATTTCTCAAGACAGGACATCTTCCTCCAGGCCTGTTGGCAAATCCTGCAGGAGTCACCCAGCGATGACTATGCAGATGTGAACCGGACAAAATTAAAAAGGCTAACTGGGAATTTGAACTCAGCCCTTCTTCGCTCGGATCTGAGCTGGAGCCACTCCAACACACTGGCTGTCCTAGGCATGGAAGTGCCATCAAGTCACAATTGATTTACATCAGCCCCAGCAAGGGGCTTCCAAGGCCAGTGAGAAGCAGAGGTGGTTGGCCATGGCCTTCCTCTGCAGAGTCTTCCTTGGTGGCCTCCCATCCAAATACCCACCCTGCTTAGCTTCCAACTTACGGTGACCCCAGCAAGGGGCTTTCAGGGCAAGTGAGAAGCAGAGGTGGTTGGCCATTGCCTTCCTCTGCAGAGTCTTCCTTGGTGGCCTCCCATCCAAATACCCACCCTGCTTAGCTTCCAACTTATGGTGACCCCAGCAAGGGGCTTTCAGGGCAAGTGAGAAGCAGAGGTGGTTGGCCATTGCCTTCCTCTGCAGAGTCTTCCTTGGTGGCCTCCCATCCAAATACCCACCCTGCTTAGCTTCCAACTTACGGTGACCCCAGCAAGGGGCTTTCAGGGCAAGTGAGAAGCAGAGGTGGTTGGCCATGGCCTTCCTCTGCAGAGTCTTCCTTGGTGGCCTCCCATCCAAATACCCACCCTGCTTAGCTTCCAACTTACGGTGACCCCAGCAAGGGGCTTTCAGGGCAAGTGAGAAGCAGAGGTGGTTGGCCATGGCCTTCCCCTGCAGAGTCTTCCTTGGTGGCCTCCCATCCAAATACCCACCCTGCTTAGTTTCCAGGATCTGACCCAATCAGGCTATACCTTGCTGCCTTCCCTCCCGGGTAGGGTAAGCAGCTTCCGGTTGGGAAATACCTGGAGATTTTGGGGGTGGAGCCTGAGCAGGGGATGGTTTGGGGAGGGGAGGGACTTCAAGGGGTACAATGCCATAAAGCTCACTTTCCAGCACTGCCATTTTCTGCAGGTGAACTCATCTCTGTCACCTGGAGATCAGTTGCAGTAGCTGGACATCTCCAGCCACCACCTGGCGGTTGGCAACCCTACTCCCGGGTGTCCTTCTCGCTGCCCCTTCTGAGTGAAATCACAGGTGCCCTGCAAAGCACACAAGGAAATTCGAAGGCGACTCCCGTGTGAACCTGGCATGGTTTCCTCCGTACAGCTTCCTCCCAGTTTCTGACTGGCATTTTCCGCCTTGCCTTTTGCAATCCAAAGAGGCCAGGAAGTTGCTTCTGAAACAAAAAGGGTCCGTGCGTGGGAGTCCGCTGTGCCTGCAGATTGCGCCTATCTGTGGGTGTGGGATGCCCTCCGAAGCCAACTTCTCCTGGCACAAAGGGTTAAATGTTCAAAGCCGCAGACAGTCAGCCGCTGACCCCCCCAACCCCACCCCACCCCCTATATACGCTTGGCTTCCCCATCCATTGTTTGCAGTAACCCTCCCTAGATTGACGGGCCTTCCTTTTGATGTCTGGCAGTGTTTGTTTATGAGCGCCACTCAGCTGGGCTCAGGCTCAGGAAAGAGCTTTGGCTAAATCTAATTCCTGGCCCTTCCCCTCCTCTTTTTCATGGCCCTGCGAGCCGATAAGTAGGCTTTCCAACCCCCACCCACCTGGAAAATGAGGCAGAAACCCCTCCTCTCCACCTGCCTGCCTTCCTGGCAACTGGAGCCTGTGAATTATGAGAAAAGGCCAAAAAGAGAGCGCTGAAAGCGCTTTCCCCGGATGCAGCAAGCCTAAAGAGGTGCTTCTCGATTGGCTCCAGCGATGGGTATGTCTTGTTGCAGAGCGTGAGGACAAGGAGTGTTATCGCTGCCCAAATACTTGACCTCAGGGATGGGTATCAGCTGGAGAGGAGGAAGGGGAAATGAAGGAGAAAAGGAGCACGAGTCTCACATCGTCCACATCTGTCTGTCTTGAGGAAGGGCAGTCTCTCTGTTTCTGGTTCCTGCAGGGGCTATTTTGTAGAAAAAGAGGCGCAGGGGCTCATTAGCATAACTCATTAGCATACCTTATTTGCATATGTCACACCCCCTGACATCTCCCTTCTCTTTGCCACCAAGCCGGGCAAAGGAAAAAGGGGGGGGAGGATCTCAGGGGCTTCTGCCTGACAGAAGCGGGCCAGGGAGGGCGGGGGGCCCCCTCTCTCCAGACCTTCCCCAACTCACCTGCTTCGGGGAAGGCACAGGGAGGCATTTAAACCCCTCCCTGATCTTTCCAGGGCCTTTCCCAGCTCGCCCGCCTTGGTGGGTGGGTCGGGGAAGAGTGGGTGGGGCTCTCTCCAGGCTCGTTACAGCCGGAACGCCTTCCCGGCTCATTCCGGCTGGAAACGACCCCTGGGCTCCTGTCACTTGACGGAGCTTAACACACACATAGGTCAAGGTGGGCAGCCGTGTTGGTCTGAAGCAGTAGAACAAAGTTAGAGTCCTGTGGCACCTTTAGGACCAACAAAGGTTTATTCAAGGTGTGAGCTTTCGTGTGCACGCACACATTGTCACACAATAAAACGGAATTACATAAGAACATAAGAACATAAGAGACGCCAATGTTGGATCAGGCCAAAGGCCCATCCAGTCCAACACTCTGTGTCACACAGTGGCCAGAAATACCAGTGCCATCAGGAGGTCCAGCAGTGGGGCCAGGACATTAGAAGCCCTCCCACTGTTGACCCCCCCCCCCAAGCACCAAGAAGACAGAGCATCACTTGCCCCAGAGCCCCTAGCTATACCTTGTGGCTAATAGCCACTGATGGACCTCTGCTCCATATGCTTATCTAATTCCCTTTTGAAGCCGTCCATGCTTGTAGCACCCACCACTTCCTGTGGCAGTGAATTCCATGTGTTAATCACTCTTTGGGTGAAGAAGTACTTCCTTTTATCCGTTCTAACCCGACCGCTCTGCAGTTTCATGGAGTGCCCACGAGTTCTTGTATTGTGAGAAAGGGAGAAAAGTACCTCTTTCTTTACCTGCTCTTTCCCATGCATAATCTTATAAACCTCGATCATGTCACCCCTCAGTCGTCTTTTCTCCAAGCTAAAGAGCCCTAAGCGCTTTAACCTTTCCTCATAGGGAAAGTGTTCCAACCCTTTTATCATTCGAGTTGCCCTTTTCTGCACTTTTTCCAAAGCTATAATATCCTTTTTAAGGTGTGGTGCCCAGAACTGCACACAGTATTCCAAATGAGGTCTCACCATTGATTTATATAGGGGCATTATTATATTGGCTGATCTGTTTTCAATACCCTTCCTAATAATCCCCAGCATAGCATTGGCCTTCTTTATTGCAGTCACACACTGTCTCGACATTTTCAGTGAGTTATCCACTACAACTCCAAGATCTCTCTCTTGCTCAGTCTCTGCCAGTTCAGACCCCATCAATGTGTATTTATATTTAGGATTTTTGGCTCCAATGTGCATCACCTTGCACTTGGCCACATTGAACCCCATTTGCCATGTTGACGCCCACTCGCCCATCCTTGACAGATCCCCTTGGAGTGCCTCACAATCCTCACTGGTTTTCACCACCCTGAACAACTTTGTATCATCCGCAAATTTAGCCACTTCACTGCTTACTCCCATCTCCAAATCATTAATGAACAAGTTAAAAAGCAGTGGACCAAGTACTGATCCCTGCGGTACCCCACTGCTTACCACCCTCCACTGAGAAAATTGCCCACCTACACTCACTCTCTGTTTTCTATGAACTAGCCAGTTTTTGATCCATAAAAGGACTTGTCCTTCTATCCCATGATTTTTGAGCTTACTTAGGAGCCTTTGATGAGGAACTTTATCAAAAGCTTTCTGGAAGTCAAGGTAAATAATATCTATTGGATCCCCCTTGTCCACATGTTTGTTCACCCCCTCAAAGAACACTAACAGGTTAGTGAGACAAGATCTTCCCTTACAGAAACCGTGCTGAGTCTGCCTCAATAGGTTTTGTTCATCTATGTGCCTACTAATTCTTTCCTTAATAATGGTTTCCACCAATTTACCCGGTATCGACGTCAGACTGACTGGCCTGTAATTTCCCGGATCTCCTCTGGAACCCTTTTTAAAGATGGGAGTGACATTAGCTACCTTCCAATCCTCAGGAATGGAGGCAGATTTTAAGGAAAGATTACATATCTTTGTCAGGAGATCTACAAGTTCACATTTGAGTTCTTTCAGAACTCTCGGATGTATGCCATCTGGGCCTGGTGATTTTTCAGTTTTTAAGTTGTCTATCAGTTTTAGGACCTCCTCTCTCGTCACCTCAATCTGACTCAGGTCTTTCAACACCCCTCCTGAAATCAGTGGTTCTGGAGTGGGCAAGCACTTCTCATCTTCCACAGTGAAGACGGAGGCAAAAAATGCATTTAGCTTCTCAGCCATTTCCCTATCATCCTTCAATACTCCTTTTACCCCTTGGTCGTCCAAGGGCCCCACTGCCTCCCTGGCTGGTTTCCTGTTTCTAATGTATTTGAAGAAAGTTTTATTGTTGGTTTTTACGTTTTTTGCTATATGCTCCTCATATTCCCTTTTTGCCTGCCTGACCTCAGACTTGCATTTTATTTGCCATAGCCTGTGTTCCGTTTTATCAGCCTCACTGTGACTAGCTTTCCACTGCTTAAAGGAATTCTTTTTACTTTTTACAGCCTCCATTACTCTGTTTGTTAACCATGCAGGCTTTTTCCTATACCTGTTTGTGCCTTTCCTAACCTGCGGAATATATATTTTTTGAGCTTCTAGGATCGTAGTTTTAAATAGATCCCAAGCTTCCCCAATTGTTTTGACCCTTTCTACTTTTCCTTTCAGTTTCCTCCCCACGTGTCCCCTCATATCAGAGAAATTACCCCTTTTAAAGTTAAAAATGGTTGTGTGAGTCTTTTTGGCCAATTCTCTATTTGTACAAATGATGAACTCAACAACATTATGATCACTGTTTCCAAGTGGTGCAATCACTTTTACATCTCTCACCAGGTCTTGAGTGTTACTTAGGACCAAATCAAGGATCGCCTCTCCCCTGGTAGGTTCCGTGACCATCTGCTCCATAGCACAGTCATTTAGAGTGTCTAGAAACTCAATCTCTTTTTCCCGGCTAGAACACATATTGACCCAATCAATGTGTGGGTAGTTAAAATCACCTATTATTACACAGTGTTTTTGTCTAGTTGCTATCTTTAAGGCATTCATCATTTTATAATCCTCCTCTATCTTTTGATCTGGTGGGCGATAACAAACTCCCAGTGTTAAGTTTCCTTTTGGCCCCCCTATTTCAACCCATAGAACTTCCAGAAGCGAATCCAATTCACTTAGCCTCCAATCTTTCTAGATACACCTTGAATTACATATCATAGCTGTCTCTCTTTTGACCTATTAAAAAATATCTTCACTGTTTTGCATGCTAATTCGACAGGACACCCCTATATATACAACTTATGATATGTAATTCAATTTCATCGTCTGACGACGTGTGCGTGCACACGGAAGCATACACCTTGAATAAAACTTTGTTGGTCTTAAAGGTGCCACCGGACTCGAACTTTGTTTTTAACACACACATACACACAATGCACAAAGGTACAACACACTGCACAAGCTCCCCTTCTTTATTAGCACATGCACACTAGGTTTGTCATACATGGGATTGTATCCTTCTCTGCCGACACATTTTTAGTGCAGAAGCATTGAAATAAACACATAAACAGGGCCACAATGCACAAAGGTAAAATGCACTGCACAATCTCCCCTTCTTTATTAGCACATGCACACTAGGTTTGTCATACATAGGATTGTATCCTCCTCTGCCGACACATTTTTAGTGCAGAAGCATGGAAATAAACACATAAATAGGGCCACAATGCACAAAGGTACAATGCACTGCACAAGCTCCCCTTCTTTATTAGCACATGTACACTAGGTTTGTCATACATGGGGTTGTATCCTCCTCTGCCGACACATTTTTAGTGCAGAAGCATGGAAATAAACACATAAACAGGGCCACAATGCACACAGGTACAATGCACTGCACAAGCTCCCCTTCTTTATTAGCACATGCACACTAGTTTTGTCATACGTGGGGTTGTATCCTCCTCTGCCTACACATTTTTAGTGCAGGAGCATGGAAATAAACACATAAACAGGGCCAGCTCCAGGGGGGTGGGGGGGAGACCCCTTTCTGTAGCCTCCCCCCGAGACTAAGCATGCTGCTCCCCTTGCACATGCATGCTCATGCACCATCCTGGAGGACAGAGCAAAGCACAGCTAATTCATGAAAGCCTCTTGGGCCCGGCGAGGCTTAAGTGATATAACAGAGGAAGTGGGCTTGGGTTGTTTTTTTTAACCCGCAGAAAAAATGATTTCATAATTATTATGAGGCTGTTTTTTTCCTCCATTGCACTTAGTCAGAGGTGATTAATTTGTAAGTCATCCTCTATATACGATCCAGGCTGAGAATGATTTTGAAAGGGTTTGGTACAAACGTTTGGACACAACAGCCCTTCCGTATTCACGTCCAGTTCATGGCTGCTGATTTCCCTTGACAGCATAGAAGTCTTAAATCGCTTCATGCAAAAAAAGAGAGAGGCAACAATGCTCTGGATTTCAGTGCTGGGGGTGGGGGAGACAGCGACAGGTTGGGAAATACCTGGAGATTTTGGGGGTGGAGCCCGGGGAGGGACTTCAATGCCACAGACTCCACCTTCCAAAGCAGCCATTTTCTCCACGCGAACTGAGATCTATCACCTGGAGATCAGTTTGGTGTCGTGGTTAAGTGCGTGAACTCTAATCTGGGAGAGCCGGGTTTGATTCCCCACTCCTCCACTTGCACCTGGCTGGATGAGCTTGGGCAAGCCGTAGTTCTCTCAGAGCTGTTTTATCAAGAGCAGTTCTCTCAGAGCCCTCTCAGCCTCACCTACCTCACAGGGTGTCTGTTGTGGGGAGGGGGAGGGAAAGGAGTTTGTAAGCTGCTCTGAGACTCAGAGTGAAGGACAGGGAAGAAGTCCAATCTCCTCCTCCTCCTCCTCCTCCTCCTCCTCCTCCTTCTTCTTCTTCATCATCATCATCATCATCATCTTCTTCTTCTTCATCATCATCATCATCATCATCATCATCATCATCATCATCCCAGGAGAGTTCCAGCTGCCACCTGGAGGTTGGCAACTCTAGCAAAAGGGGAGGCTTTGGCTTCTCTTGCCCTGCTTCTGGGGGCCTCTGGTTCACTGCTCTATGAAGCAGGGTGCACACACGAAGCTGCCTTATACTGAATCAGACCATCAATCCATCAAAGTCGATATTGTCTACTCAGACTGGCAGTGGCTCTCCAGGGACTCAGGCAGAGGTCTTGCACGCCATCTGTTACTTAGGCTCTGCTCTCAAATCTCCAGGAATTTCTCAACATGGAGTTGGCAACCGTAGCGACTGTAGGGAGGTTTTGAAGCCAAGTATCTTCCTATGATGGAAGCAGCTGTTTCTGAAGGGGGGGTTCCGGTCAGACGCAAAGGCGATGCCTCTTGGGCTCTTCTCCGAAGCATCTCTTGCTCCAGTGAGCTTAGAGGATGCATGGAATCCCCTTGTCATTTGTCCCTTCTTTGTGCCTGCATGGTTATCTATGTCTTTAAATCACCAGCATCAGACAGATTGCATTGCCGGTGTTTTGTGACTGCAGTCAGCAGCAGCTGTTCATGAGGTGGTCACAAAGAACGGTCTGAAAAGTTAGCTCATTCCAGGGGCCAAAGGCACATCTAAATAGTAAGTTTCATCTCAAAAATCTCAAACTGATTTTCCCCCCTCCTTTTTACTATGCACCTTTTATAAACTGGAAGGGGTGGCAGGGAGGGGGCAGAGAAACCAGCCTAACAGTTCAAGAAAGTAATGGAATTGCTCAAAAGGAGACACATCTGAATTCACTCAGACGCATCTGAACAGCTCACCACATGATCAGCTCCCTACTGGCAAACGGCAAGCAAGAGATCTGACCCAGTGCGTGAACGATCATGACTAGTCACGGCTCAGCTGCAGAGCACATGTTTTGCAATCCATGTGACAGGTCCCAGATTCAGAACCGCAGCATATTTGTGGGGGGTATATACATCCCAAGGAGCTGCGGTGGCTCAAGTGGTTAAGATGCTGAACTGCAGGCTGTGGAAGGTCAGTAGTTCAGCAGTTCGAGACCCGAGTGTGCCGCATGACAGAGTGAGCTCCCGTCTCTAGTTCCAGCTCCGGCCAACCTAGCAGTTCGAAAGCAAGAAATTGCAAGTAGATAAATAGGTACCACTTCGGTGGGAAGGTAACAGCGTTCCGTGCGCCTTGGGTGTTTAGTCATGCTGGCCACATGACCACGGAAACGTCTTCGGACAGCGCTGGCTCTTCGGCTTTGAAACGGAGATGAGCACCGCAACCCTAGAGTCGGATTTGACTGGCTTTCGAGCAAGGGAACCTTTACCTTTATATACATCCTACTGAGACCGAAGGGTCTAGGAGAGCTGGGCACAGCAGAATGGTTATTGCCTGGCATTGTCTTCTTAGGATACTTTAGATACTAATTTGTCTCAAGTAATTTCTGTGGGGAGGGGATTGGGGACGGGAATCCACGTTACAAGCTGGTAGCAGACAGAGAGAAAGGATGCTTGGACTGAATTGTCCCTGGCATCCCTGTTCAGAGCCGGTTCCACGTTTGGGGCACCCCCCCTTTTGCCCATCACTAGGTCCCCCTTCATGCCCACCTGCCCAAGTGCCCCCACTGGCCATGCCTCCTTCCGCTGCCGACTTACAGACTCTCCTGCCACCGGCAGGCACAGCTGCTCACAATGTCTGTGTGCCCATCGGTCAATAGTGGTGGGTGCATAGGTGCAGCCAGGAGTTCCACCAGGAACGTGCAACAGTGGAGCTCCCAGTCCCTGGCAGTCTTTAAGCAGCGGCTGGACAAACCCTTGTCAGGGATGCTCTAGGCTGATCCTGCACTGAGCACGGGGTTGGACTAGGTAGCCTGCGTGGCCCCTTCCAGTTCTGTGATTCTTTTGTTGTTGTTGTTCAGTCGCACAGTCGAGTCCGACTCTTCGTGACCGCATAGACCAGATCACGCCAGGCCTTCCTGTCTTCCACCGTCCTCTGAAGTTGGCTCAACTCCATGTTCATTGCATCGATGACACTGTCTAACCATCTCATCCTTTGCCGTCCCCGTCTTCTTTGACCTTCAATCTTTCCCAGCATCAGGGTCTTCTCCAGTGAGTGCTCCCTTCTCATTGGGTGGCCAAAGTAGTTGAGCTTCAGTTTCATTATCTGGCCTTCCAGGGAACAGTCAGGGTTGATTTCTTTTAGGATTGACTGATTTGATCTTCTTGCAGTCCAAGGGACTCTCAAGAGTCTTCTCCAGCACCATAGTTCAAAAGAATCTATTCTGTGATTCTAGTATTCTGTGAATGCTAATGATCTGGGCCTCACTCACGTCCTCTTCTCCAGCCAAGCTGGCAACATATGCAGCGGGGCGCAGAGGTGACAAAGCGCTCCCTGGAAGAATGTGAGTTCAGATATCAGAGGAGATACAGGAGTGGGGAGGCAGCAGCCGTGGAACACGCCTGGACTGAGGGGCCCGGTCTCCTCTCCCCTCTCAGGGTATGATCCTGTCCCACTGCCGGGCTAGAAAGGTGCCCGAGGTTGCAAGTCTTGCTGAAACTAACCAGATCAGGCTGCGCTCAGTGCTGTTGGCTGGCGGCTGGCTGGGAACCCTGTTGCCTTGACCCAGGGCTTTTTTTGTAGAAAAAGCCCAGCAGGAACTCATTAGCATAATAGGCCACGCCCAACAGCAGAAACTCATTAGCATATTAGGCCACACCCTTGACAGCACATTAGCATATTAGGCCGCACCCCCATGTTACCAGAAGTGTGGTCATCCAGCCACATACCCCTTTTGCTTCTTATTCTGTTTACCTTGCTGTCAAAACCCAGAGCTTTTTTTGTAGCAGGAACTCCTTTGCATGTTAGGCCACACAACCCTAATGTAGCCAATCCTAATGAGTTCCTGCTGTTGGGTGTGGCCTATTATGCTAATGAGTTCCTGCTGGGTGTGGCCAACTCAAGAGCCAGCTGGAACTCCGTTCCTGTGCGTTCCTGCCCCAAAATAGCCCTGCCTTGACCTAAGAGCGGAAGAAGAGCCCCGCTGGATCAGTCCAGTGGTCCTTCTAGTCCAGCATCCTGTCTCACACTGTGGCCCACCAGTTCCTCTGGAGGGCCAACAACAAGGCAGAGAGGCCAAGGCCTTCATAAGAATATCAGAAGAGCCCGGCTGGATCAGTCCAGTGGTCCATCTAGTCCAGCACCCTGTCTCACACAGTGGCCAGCCAGTTCCTCTGGAGGGCCTGGAGATCTCCCGGAATTATAACTGATCCCCGGATGACATAGGTGGGAAGAGGTGGCAGAGTGCCCACATACCTGTGTTCCTTGGCTTACTGCTACCACCGCCGTAGCCCTCTCCACCCCTTTGCCTCCATTTCAGGATGCTCGCTTCCAGGTGGAGAACATGCCTGTTTTGGAGGGTGGATTCAATAGCATTATACCTCAATCAGGTACCTCCCCTCTCCAAACCCTGCCTTCCCTGGGCTCTACCCCAAGACCTCTGGGAACTTCCTAACCTGGAGTTGGCCAGACTTGGATTGGAGACCTGAGTGAGTGGCCTAGGAGACCTTGGTAGAACTGTCATCGGGTCCTTCATGGTGAAGGCAATATGGCATACACTGGGGCCCAGAGAAAGCAGCAAGGTGCCTAGAGGTGCCTTCACAGACCTAATGCCACATTCCAAGTACTCCACCGCCATCCTGTTTCCTCCCCCTCTTTTGAGGTGATGTTGGATTGTTTTTCAAAATGGGTTCGAGAAGATCGTTTTGAAGCCTGAAAATACATGGGGATTTGATAGGGTTGTCAAGTCGTTTTTCTTCTGCGGTGGGGGGCTCCCGGACAGCGTCTTCTGCGTGCGCGCCACATGCACGTCATCCGGCTGTGACGTGATGACGCCGTTGTCATTCCAGGAGAACTCCAGCCCCCACCTGGAGGTTGGCAACCCTAGACTGTACTCCCCGCAGCCAGATGCGGGAGCAGAGAGCTGAGGTGATGAAATGGGTTTTTGCGCTGCTTCAAAGTTCAGGTAAGGGATCACACGTTTCAGAATGCCTCTGCAGTAATAAGCTCCTTCTAGTGGAAAACTGGATCAGCGCATAAGGGAACTGAGGCAGAACGTGGTCCCTGGGGGCTCTTCCCCTCCCCGCCCTTTTAATTTACAGGGAGTTTTTAATGTGAGACGCATTTAAGAATGCTATTCCCCTACCTAAAGAATATTTTCTCCCATTCCGCCACCTCGTTCTCCTGCCCGAGAATGACAATTTTAAAGAACTGGCTGACCTTTTTAGTTAGATTTTAAATACCTGCGGCTTTTAAAAAAAATATATACTATTGTAATTTTGCTGTATTTTATTTTTTATTCTTACCTTTTAGAAACTGCCTTGTGTATGAGGTAAATCGACAACATCGTAATGTTTGAGGAAGGGAAAAGGTGGTTTTATTTTATTTGTTAAGCGCACTGATGAGTGTCTTCCAGGGGTCATGTCCTGCAGGAGCGCACAGGAGCGGAGCTCCGGCAGTAAAGAGCCCAGGGAGAGGGCACATGCAAGAAGCCCCACCCTCTGCTCCCAGCAGCGCTCAGTCAGAGCAAGAAGCAGCCAGGTAAGTTGCAGAGCTCCCCCAGCCCCCCAGTCCAAAACAGTCCAGTGGCACCTTTAAGACCACGTTTTATTCAGGCACAAGCTCTCCCTCCTCTGTGAGGGCACATCTGCACCTCCCCCAAATAGCTAGCAATCCAAAACAGTCCAGTGGCGCCTGAGCGGTGGGTGTTGCCTTCTGACACACGTTCGGTGATATCAGGGGGTGTGGCATATGCAAATAAGTTATGCTAATGACCCCTGTTCTGTTCTCACCCAACAGCTATTCAAAAGAATATACGGGACCTAAATAATGTGTGCTTTTGCCACTCCCCAGCCTCGTTGTCTGCCCACATCCAGGTGGCAACTGGAGATCTCCTGGAATTACAACTGATCTCCAGACAATCAAGATCAGTTCCCCTGGAGAAAATGGCTGCTTCGGAGGGTGGACTGTAGGCTGCTGAAGTCCTGCCCCTCCCCAAATCCCGCCCTCCCCAGCCTCCACCCCCCAAAATCTCCAAGAATTTCTCAACCTTCGGCTGGGAACCCTACACCAACTTATTATAAACAAATCTAATATGTATTTCTTCCGGCTGCCAGGTCCCCCTGGCCACTGGAAGGGGGTGAGGAGACGGTTGCCAGCTCCAGGTTGGAAAACTCCTGGAGATTTGGGGGGGTGGAACCCGGGGGAGGCAAGGACCTCAGTGGGGGACGATGCCCTAGATCCCGCCCTCCAAAGCAGCCAATTTCTCCTGGGGGACTGAGTTCTGTAGTCTGGAGATGAGCTGTAATTCTGGGGGATCTCCAGCCACCCCCTGGAGGTTGGCAGCTCTAGTTTTTCCCTAGTTTAGCATTCCCCTCCCCCTTCCCCCATTCCAGTTCTGAGGTGTTTCAGTGGCTATGGCTCTTTCGGTGTCTACCTCAGCCACAGACTCCACCTAGGGGGGAGCCTGTTAAAACTCAGTGTAGCATTTCCTGTGGGGCGGGGCAGAGAGACGGTAACCACAAGGTGCTTCCGGGCAAATGTCACTTGGTGGTGGCGCTTTCCTGTAAAACGTGACGGTGTTGCGCACCGCCTCAACCGCGCCTTCTGAATGTCGACTCACCTGGTGGCTTGCGAGCAGGAGAACAGCAAGGCAAGTGTTTGTAACCCGGAAGGGAGTGGGTGCTTTGCTCCCCTGCTACCCCCCCCCCCTCCTCGGAGGGCTGCCTCAGGAGGTGTAGCAACAAACACAGGTGAGTAAGGTTGATGGGCATGTGAACAGGTAAGAACATCAGAGAAGCCGCCGTTGGATCAGGCCAAAGGCCCATCCAGTCCAACACTCTGTCACACAGTGGCCAAAAATACCAGGTGCCATCAGGAGGTCCAGCAGTGGGGCCAGGACACTAGAAGCCTACCCACTGTTGACCCCCCCAAGCACCAAGAAGGCAGAGCATCACTTGCCCCAGAGTCCCTATCTATACCTTGTGGCTAATAGCCACTGATGGACCTCTGCTCCATATGCTTATCCAATTCCCACTTGAAGCTGTCCATGATTGTAGCAGCAGAAGAAGAGAGGAGATTGGATTTATACCCCGCCCTTCACTACCCAAGGGAGTCTCCGAGCGGCTTACAAACTCCTTCCCCTTCCCCTCCCCACAACAGACCCCCTGGCTGTGAGGTAGGTGGGGCTGAGAGAGCTCTGACAGAAACTGCTCTTTTTCAAGGAGAGCTCTTGTCAGAACTACGGCTTGCCCAAGGTCATCCAGCAGGTGCAAGTGGAGGAGTGGGGAATCAAACCTGGTTCTCCCAGATTAGAGTCCGCGCACTTAACCACGACACCAAACTGGCTGTAGCCACCACCACCTCCTGTGGCAGTGAATTCCATGTGTTAATCACTCTTTGGGTTGCCATCCTCCAGGTGGGACCCAGTGATCTCCTGGAATTACAGGTGCTCTCCAGACTACAGAGATCAGGCCCCCTGGAGAGTGGACTCCGGGGCTTTACACCCCTGCTGAGCTCCCTCCCTCCTCAAACTCCCTCCTCGCCAGGGTCCGTCCCCGGATCTTCAGGGATTTCCCAGCCCCGTGTTGGTAACCCTGTTTGCAAGGCAGTTGCCATCTATTTGCATGGGGAGGAAACCTCTCTAGGACAGATGTCTTCATGGTCATGGACTCCTTTCCTCTTTATCAATGGAAAAGAGAGGCTCACTAGCCTGACAGGACGTAACCAGCCGGAAACCAGAAGTGACGTCAGGTGCAGTGAAGTGGCCCCGATCTCCCCCAGGCTGAAGTTTGCAAGAGAAGCCGCAGTTTGGTGTAGTGGTTAAGTGCGCGGACTCTAATCTGGGAGAACCGGGTTTGATTCCCCACTCCTCCACTCGCACCTGGCTGGGTGACCTTGGGCAAGCCATAGGTCTGATAAGAGCTGTTCTTGAAAAAAGAGCAGTTTCTGTCAGAGCTCTCTCAGTCCCACCTACCTCACAGAAGGTCTGTCGTGGGGAGGGGGAGGGAAAGGAAAGGAGTTTGTAAACTGCTCTGAGACTCCCTAGGGTAGTAAAGGGCGGGGTATAAATCCAATCTCCTTCTTCTTCTTCTAACGAGGGCGCTGGGTAAATGTCTGTGAGGAGAGGAAGTGGACCTGGCAAAGTGGCCTGTCTTCAACCACCGTGGCAGCATCCGGGCAGCGTGCTGGGTGGTTTCCCACACAGGGACAAGCTTGTGTGGTTTCCTTGTTGAGGGTGCGGCTGCTTCCCCTTGCCAACCACCGGGGAGGGCCTGGTTGTCTTCCAGAATTGCAGTCTCCAGAACACAGAGATCTCCTGGAGAAAATGGCTGCTTTGGAGGCTGGATTATTAGGAAGGGTATTGTAAACAGATCAGCCAACATAATACTGCCGCTATATAAATCAACTAGCCGTAAAGCCCGTTGAGGAGGAAGACAACGGGCCCTAGAAAGGTAGGATGGGTGGGTGGGCCATGAGTTGGGAGGTGGAAGCTGGCGGACCGTTTGCCGGGCTGGAGTGGGGGGGGGAAGCCGGCGGACAGGGCCTGCAGGCCCCATTCGCCGGCCTGTAGTGGGGGGGTGGTGGGGGGAAGCTGGCTGACGGGGCC
>NW_015175380.1:300074-324845 GCF_001447785.1 Gekko japonicus | reverse complement strand
TTGTTTTGGGGGGGGGCTGGGGGGGGGGGGGGGAAGCCGGCAAACCGGCGGACGGAGCCTATCAGCTCCGTTCGCCGTTGGGCTGAAAGCGGCCCTTAGTCTATGGGCGGGAAGATGGCCGCTCAGAAGATGCTGGCTCCGATGACTGGCTCCCTCCCCTCCCAGCCACCCAGCCAATGGCAGGGCAGGTTGGCTGAGGGAGCCAGTCATTGGAGGCAGCTCTTCTGAGTGGCATGTTTTCCGCCCATACACTAACGGGGCGCATTTTAGAATTCTGGCACCCAAAACTCCTTTATAATAAGGGAGAGATGGTGAGACCTCATTCGGAATACTGTGTGCAATTCTGGTCACCACACCATAAAAGGAAATTATAGCTTTGGAAAAAGTGCAGAAAAGGGCAACTCGAATGATAAAAGGGTTGGAACACTTTCCCTATGAGGAAAGGTTAGGGCGCTTAGGGCTTTTTAGCTTGGAGAAACGACGACTGAGGGGTGACATGATTGAGGTTTATAAGATTATGCATGGGAAAGAGCAGGTAGAGAAAGAGGTACTTTTCTCCCTTTCTCACAATACAAGAACTTGTGGGCACTCCATGAAATTGCTGAGCGGTCGGGTTAGAACGGATAAAAGGAAGTACTTCTTCACCCAAAGAGTGATTAACACTTGGAATTCACTGCCACAGGAAGTGGCGGCGGCTACAAGCATGGACGGCTTCAAAAGGGAATTAGATAAGCATATGGAGCAGAGGTCCATCCGTGGCTATTAGCCACAAGGTATAGATAGGGGCTCTGGGGCAAGTGATGCTCTGTCTTCTTGGTGCTTGGGGGGGTCAACAGTGGGAGGGCTTCTAATGTCCTGGCCCCACTGCTGGACCTCCTGATGGCACTGGTATTTCTGGCCACTGTGTGATACAGAGTGTTGGACTGGATGGGCCTTTGGCCTGATCCAACATTGGCGTCTCTTATGTTCTTATGTTCTTATTCCATGGTGTTAGACCCTCCAAAGGTCCCTCCCCTTCCCCAAATCCTGCCCTCCCTGGGATCCACCCCCAAATCTCTAGGAATTTTCCAAACACGGAGCTGGCATCCCTACGGGCCAGTTCCCCTGCGGGGGCAGACCAACCACCCCCAGGACAGTTTTGTTTTTTGAGGTTGAGAAGACGCAGAGAAAATCGGGGGATGCTGCGGGTCAAAAGGCGGCCGCACAGCAAGTAGTGGGAGATTGACGAATGCAGTTGGGGGAAGGGAAGAGGGAGGGCGGCACAGCTGCTTGTGGGAAATCAGTCTAACAAAATCTGTGGCAGGGGATGAGCTTTCATGAGTCACTGCTCACTTCTTCAGATACAGCTAGAATGGGAGCCTATCTGTCCTATCTATTGGAACGTGGAGTGATTTCAAATGCTGAATGACATTAGCTGGCAAATGACAACAGCAGGCATGATTGGATTTGGGTGTGATATGCAGAGAGGTAGTAGGCATGGAGAAATCAGCATTGCTAATGAGACAGGAAACCTAGGTCTTGATTCAATCCAGGTGGATGTACTGTCCTGAGTTTTGTTATCAGTTGCAATTGCTACTGATGAGGTGCTACTAGACTCTTACACTCTTTTCTACCGGAAACTTGATGGTTTTGCCATGGAGTTCCCAGCGATTTCTAGAGAGGCATTACATTATTTCCAGGTTTAACCTGGAAGTGATGTAACACGGTTGCACCAACAATACTTTTCACTTTATTTTTCTCCTATTGGCAGGAGATCTCCCACTCCCCAGCCAGCAAAGGGCAAGCCTAATGAAGTGTTACGTTCATCTGGCAGAGCTATATGCCTGGAGCTACAAAGGACAGAAGTAGGAAGTGATTAGAAAGAGAGGCTGGTTTTCCCCATTCATCATCTAAAAACTCTTTGGTATGTGACACTCCTACTCTTTGCTGCACTAATTATCACCTGCTTCAGACTTCCACAGAGCTCTTCAGCTGTTTGGCTGTTAAATTTGATTCTCAAAAGGGCTTTGGTTTCGCCTGAGACGCCAATTTAAAAATCTAGTCTGAACGCTCAAGTCACATCACATATGCCTCTCCTTCCACCGCTCCCATCTCCTTCCTGCATTAGACTGATCCGATGGTAACACAAACAGCAGGAGAGACGCCCCGCGATGATTTAAACCCGTGCCCTTCAGTTTAACTCAGCTGAGGAAATAAGAGCAAGGGGAGATTTAAATCATGGCCTATGGAGGAAGCCGGCCACGGGCAAACACTATAAAACGTTCAAAGCCAGGAACCGGCCAATGGATTTTTCCTCCCCTTTATTTGCTAATTTTAAACACGTTGTTTGTTGAAAGCCAGAAGCATTTTCGTTGTTTTTTTTTTCTTTTTAAAGGCCTTTGTGGCTTCGGCAAACAGGTCATGAATCCCAGCACACCTCTTCCCCGGGCAAACATTCCTCCCAATTATCTGGGGAATGAGGTGCATTTGACAAAAGCATCCATCTTTCTGAGAGACTGAGCGCTGTGGGTGCGGGAGCCCTCTGATTGCACATGTCAGAGTCCTTGACCTCTGCCCTTTGCCTCTCCCTTTGAGGACCCCCAGAATGACCTTAAAGGGTTTCTTCTGGGTCCAACAACAGCCACACAGGGCTTATGTGCACACGTGCTTCTTTGGACCTGAGCCAGCTTTAAATAGGATTCCCAGGCCCCCCTTAGCCACCGAAGGGAGATGGGAGAGTCTCAATTCCAGGCCGGGAAACTCCTGGAGATTTGGGGGTGGAGCCTGGGGAGGGGAGGGACCAGTGGGGTACGATGCCCCAGAGCCCACCCTCCAAAGCATCCATTTTCTCCCGGGTAATTGATCTCCACAGTCAGGAGATGAGCTGTGATTTTGGGGGGATCTTCAGGTCTCACCCAGAGGCTGTGTGACGCTCTAGCATTTGGCCAGAAACTCTATGGTACCATAGAGTTTTTAGGCTGAGTGCTAGGGCGTCCCCGCGGCAACATGCCCAACACTTTGGGGGCAGGGTTCTCCCCACCGGCGGATTGGGGGCCCCTAAATCTGGCAAACCCCTGCCCTCCCCCCAGAGGAATGGCAAGTCTAATCCGTAGCTTTGAGCATGTGCACCCGTTGGCCTGTGCCAGCAGTGGAGAGTCACGTTTGCCATGGCTAAAAGGAGAGGATGAGGATTCTTCTGCACGCATGAATGGAGGGGGTTAACTTGCATTGGAGGAATTCACAACCCAAATATAGACCCCTAGGGTTGCCAGATCTAGGTTGGGAAATTCCTGGAGATTTTGGGGTGAAGCCTGGAGAGGGTGAGGGTTGGGGAGGGACTTCAGCAGGGTATAATGCCGGTCCACTCCCAAAGCACCCGTTTGCTCCAGGAATTGATCTATGTCATCCGGAGGCCAGTTGTAATTGGGCTATTTTTGGGCAGGAACGCACCGGAACGGAGTTCCGGCTGGCTCCCAAGTTGGCCACACCCAGCAGGAACCTATTAGCATAATAGGCCACACCCAACAGCAGAAACTCATTAGGATTGGCTACATTAGGGATGTGTGGCCTAACATGCAAAGGAGTTCCTGCTACAAAAAAAGGCCCTGGGTTTTGACAACAAACAAGGTAAACAGAATAAGAAGCAAAAGGTGGGTGTGGCTGGATGAGCACACTTCTGGTAACATGGGGGTGCGGCTTAATGTGCGAATGAGCTGTGCTGTCAGGGGTGTGGCCTAATATGCTAATGAGTTTCTGCTGTTGGGTGTGGCCTATTATGCTAATGAGTTCCTGCTGGGCTTTTTCTACAAAAAGAGCCCTGGCAGATCTCATTCCCCATCCAGCGAGGAAACCACAGGCTTCTGTCTGCAGGAGATCTCTGGCCCCATAGCAAAATAGGTTTTAGTCTGAATTTCTGTTGTCCTGAACTTGGGCATGTAAATAGCCACTTGTATGATTATCGCCATAGATAATCATACAATACTCATACAATAAGAACCCCCTGTATGTAACTGGGCTGAAAGTCATTTATAAACTGGATTAGATTTCCCCCCCCCCCCATCCAGGGTTTCTGATGTGCCAGGCAGGTAGGCCAATATGCAAAGCTGGTATAACACACAGTATCGCCTTTTCTTAGACGTCACTTCTTCGACGTGGCGAAAGGATCAAGACAGGCAATAAGACTAAGCGTTGTAGCACTTTTGGAATATTTAAAGCACCTATATATTTTCCTTTTGGGGAAGATCTCTGTCTTGCTTTACACCCAAAACGTTCTGCAGAATTATTAATTTTTAACAAAATCACAGTGCATAAAAGAGCACATTGAGAGACAGAGAGGTTAGGCTAGGATCTGAAGGATCTGGGTTTGAATCCCCACTCTGCCATGGAAACTTGTGGAGTAACTCCGGGCTAGTCCAGGCACTCCCGGCCCCACCTACCTCACAGGGTTGTGATGAGGATAAAAATGGAAAAGGGGAAAATGTTAGAAGCCACTCTGGGTCCCCAAAAGGGAGAAAAACGAGGTTTTAAATGAACTCACTAAATAAATCTAAAAGGAACAGTCCAGCAGATAGAAGCTGCATGGAAAACACAAAACACAATCACATTTCAGAGTCCTGCACAGAAATCTTGTTGTGAATCTTACAGATCTCAAATGACCACTGAGGACATGATGGAGAATGCCCATTCAGAGGAGGCCACCGGATTATTATAGAACAGGATCACTATTATTATAGGATTATTATAGAACAGGGTTATTATAGAACAGGCGTTCTTTGCAACAGTTCACAGCAAGGAGCAGGAACGATAAGAGATCTCTCCAGGGCTTTTTTTGTAGAAAAAGCTCTACAGGAACTCATTAGCATATTAGGCCACACCCAACAGCAGAAACTCATTAGCATATTAGGCCACATCCCTAACAGCGCAGCTCAGTAGCATATTAGGCCACACCCCCATGCCTTCTCTTGGCATGCCCGGGCGCCCCGTGGCTGTGGGGAGCTCGGGCAAGCCCCCCCTTGAAGGGAAGGGAAGGGAAGGGAAGGGAAGGCAGTTTAAACTGCCTTCCCTTGGCTTGCCCTGGTGCCCTGTGGCTGTGGGGAGCCTGGGCAAGCTGTCCCTTGGATGGGCCGGGGAAGGCACAGGGAGGCATTTAAATGCCTCCCCGATCCTTCCAGGGCCCCCCGTGGCCTGCCCGCCTCGGAGTTGCCAGGGGGGTCGCTCTCCGGGCCTTCCCTCTGTAGCCACGCACGCAGAGGTTTTGGCTGTAGTGGGCGTGGCCAACTCTGAAGCCAGCCGGAACTCCGTTCCTGTGCGTTCCTGCCCAAAAATAGCCCTGGATCTCTCCTCCAGAATTTAATCCCGGTTGAGGAAACTGATCTGGTGTGCATTAACAAGGCTTCGCTTTGCCTTAACCTGGGAGCTACCCTCTGACCCCGCCCTTGTCTCTTCTTTTGTTCTTTCTCTTCACATGGCCTTCCATAGGTCCCTCCTGTACAGATAATGCCCTCATCCTCCCACACACATGGTGCCGGACAAGCTGGCCATTGGTGATAGGGAAAGGACTCTTTAGATTAGGCTTCTCTCTCTCCTCTCGACTGCAACCCAAATGAGAACTGGATCTAAATGTAAGTTTACCTCTTTTTGCAATATACTTATTGGGAGATTTATTTATTGCACTCAGCATCACACTTCTAGGACAGGGGGAAACTCTCCTGTCTTAACCAAATATCCCAATAAAAACAGCGACAAAGATTTGTAAAGCCTTTAATTAAAAAACTGGGTAACCCCCCCCACAAATTTTATAGGTTAAAGCAATCACTTTGAACTATGCCCAGAAATACTCTTTAACAGAAAGAAAACAGTACTAGCCTGAGTAACTAAAAACCCCACTGGAGTTTTAAAAAAATATTGTTGAGTAAAAACAAAAACAGCACCCAGAAAAGAGAAGAGACATGCTAAGAATGGGAGTTCAAGCATACCACATGGCGGTAGGAATTCAGAGTATTATGGGAGGGATGCTCAGAAAAGAACTCCCCGCCTCCCCACCTCATTGGTTCCTTGGTTTGGCAACCGACAAATCAAAGTCTGAGGATTACTGAACACTGCAAGCACTCAATACAGCGGAAGAGGTGATTGGTTGTTACCTGGGCCCAATCAAGAGGGCTCACAGGTACACTGTGCTGGGAGAGGTCAGACGTTGGTGTTTCCTCTAGCAGCCGAGCCAGTCTTCTTAAGGAACTGCCCCTTTTGAGAAAGGTGCTTTTCCTGCTTTAAAACATCCTCTAGCGCATGAACCTTCAAGGGTGCGAACATGACACACAGACAGAGAGTAATAATGATATACAGCTTTTGAAAAGGGGAAAGCACCTTTCAGGAACCTTGCCGAAATCAAAGGCAGCGTGTCAGTCAGCTGAAATTCATTCTGAAAAGATCTAGATAAGTCATTTCTCAGGTCTGAAATTGGGAGAGGGTTATTTCCTGGCAAAGCGGGATCTTTTTTTTGTCAGAAGAAAAGAAAGTTTGTTCAAAATAAAACGTACAGGCAGTTTCGTGAGCTGTCATTTTGTTGTCTAACAAAGTGAGTATTTTGCTGTAACCACAAGCCCAGGGGCTCTTTCCCCCCACCTTCTTATTTCTTTATTTGGCCTAATCCAGGCTGCGGTCACACGGAGCAGTAGCCACGCTGCTGAGATGGATGATAGGCGGATTTTCCGGGCGCGATCACACCGCAACATCTGGGAAGCGTAGAGCTCCCATGGCGAACCCGAGGCTTCCCTCCGAAGATGTGCAGTTAAAAACTAGTACCTCCGAGGTACTAGTTTCCGGTAACCATGGGGCAAGGGCGGGTGTCTGATTGCGTTTCCGGTGGCATCCAGCGCCCGGCCATGTCCCCTCGCAAAAAGTTATGTGTCCCCCACCCCACCCCAGGGTTCCCTTCCCAGTAGCGCCGTTCTCTTCTAGCGCAATTCAGATGAAGAGGAAAGAAGAGCAGACGAGTCGTTGTGGGGGAGGGGGAGAGAGAGCTTTGTACCAGCCAGCCCCCCCCCCGGCACCTTCCTGGGATGAGTAACGCCGGCATCACCTCCTGGGCAAGGCACAAGTGCCGGGGGCGAGGGGTGGCGTGACGACGACATGGGGACTCAAGGGAAAGGCCATGGAGGAGGCAGGGGGTTCGTGGGTGGGGGTGGGGTACGACATGCAAAAAGGGTTTTTTTCAAGTCTCCACGGGATGCGCACAAGCACCCAACGGCGCATGCGCACACTTCAGTTTAAAACCAAAACACAGCCCCGTTTGCTGCGCTGCGCCACTTCTTTGCCGCGTCGTGTGATCGGCACCTCCCCCTTAACCACGGGGCCTCGACGGGACCTCGAGGGGACGTCTGATCGCGCAGCCGCGCGTTAGTTTGCTCCGGGGCGAACAGCCACGCTCCACCCCGCATTTTCCGGCCCGTGTGACCGGAGCCACAGACTGTCAAAGGCTGATCAACCATGAGGGTTTAAAGAGATTTCTCATTCTTTTCTCTCAGCTTTTAAGACACAAGCTACATGGTGTTTGAGATTCACCCGACCAGCTTCTCAGCTGCTTCTTTCTCCAGCTGTGGTTTGAGAGCCAGTTTGGTGTAGTGGTTAGGAGCACGGACTCTAATCTGGGAGAACCGGGTTTGATTCCCCAGTCCTCCACATGCAGCCAGCTGGTGTGACCTTGGGTCAGTCATTTGAGCTTCAGTTTCATTATCTGGCCTTCCAGGGAACAGTCAGGGTTGATTTCTTTTAGGATTGACTGATTCGATCTCCTTGCAGTCCAAGGGACTCTCAAGAATCTTCTCCAGCACCATAATTCAAAAGCATCTATTCTTTGGCACTCGGCCAGGCCTTCCTGTCTTCCGCCATCCTCTGAAGTTTGCTCAATTTTATGTTCATTGCATCTATGACACTGTCTAACCATCTCATCCTTTGCCGTCCCCGTCTTCTTTGACCTTCAATCTTTCCCAGCATCAGGGTCTTCTCCAGTGAGAGCTCCCTTCTCATTGGGTGGCCAAAGTATAGTGAGTGCTCCCTTCTCATTTGGTGGCCAAAGTATTTGAGCTTCAGTTTCATTATCTGGCGTTCCAGGGAACAGTCAGGGTTGATTTCTTTTAGGATTGACTGATTTGATCTCCTTGCAGTCCAAGGGACTCTCAAGAGTCTTCTCCAGCACCATAGTTCAAAAGAATCTATTCTTCGGCGCTCGGCCTTCCTTATAGTCTAACTCTCACAGCCATACATGACTACTGGGAATACCATTGCTTTGACCATGCGGACTTTTGTTGGCAGGGTGATGTCTCTACTTTTTATCATGCTGTTTAGGTTCGCCATCGCTTTCCTCCCAAGGAGCAGGCGTCTTTTAATTTCATGGCTGCTGTCACCGTCTGCAGTGATCTTGGATCCCAGGAACGTGAATCACTGCTTCCATGACTTCCCCTTCTATTTGCCAAGGAGTGATGGGGCTGATAGCATGCATATTTACTCAGAAGCAAATCCCATTGGGTTTAATGGAGATCACTCAAAGTTTGTTTCGGGTAGGGTTGCCTAAAGATTTGGGGTGGGGACTGAGGAGGATGGGGGTTGAGGAGGGGAGAGATCTCAGCAAGGGTGTGACACCATGGAGCCCACCCTCCGAAGATGCCATTTTCTTCCAGGAAACTGATCTCTGTCATTGTAGCCAGTGGCGGGCCTGCATTTTTGGGACCCTGAAGCTTGAACTGTGATGGTCCTTTGGTACTTGGTCCACTGCTTTTTAACTTGTTCATTAATGATTTGGAGTTGGGAGTAAGCAGTGAAGTGGCTAAATTTGCGGATGATACGAAGTTGTTCAGGGTGGTGAAAACCAGTGAGGATTGTGAGGCACTCCAAAGGGATCTGTCAAAGTTGGGCGAGTGGGCGTCAACATGGCAAATGGGGTTCAATGTGGCCAAGTGCAAGGTGATGCACATTGGAGCCAAAAATCCTAACTATAAATACACGTTGATGGGGTCTGAACTGGCAGAGACTGATCAAGAGAGAGATCTTGGAGTTGTAGTAGATAACTCACTGAAAATGTCGAGACAGTGTGTGACTGCAATAAAGAAGGCCAATGCTATGCTGGGGATTATTAGGAAGGGTATTGTAAACAGATCAGCCAATATCATAATGCCGCTATATAAATCAATGGTGCGACCTCATCTGGAATACTGTGTGCAATTCTGGTCACCACACCTTAAAAAGGATATTATAGCTTTGGAAAAAGTGCAGAAAAGAGCAACTCGAATGATAAAAGGGTTGGAACACTTTCCCTATGAGGAACGGTTAAGGCGCTTAGGGCTCTTTAGCTTGGAGAAATGATGACTGAGGGGTGACATGATTGAGGTTTATAAGATTATGCATGGGAAAGAGCAGGTAGAGAAAGAGGTACTTTTCTCCCTTTCTCACAATACAAGAACTCGTGGGCACTCCATGAAATTGCTGAGCGGTCGGGTTAGAACGGATCAAAGGAAGTACCTGCTTCACCCAAAGAGTGGTTAACACATGGAATTCACTGCTACAGGAAGTGGTGGCGGCTACAAGCATGGACGGCTTCAAAAGGGAATTAGATAAGCATATGGAGCAGAGGTCCATCAGTGGCTATTAGCCACAAGGTATAGATAGGGACTCTGGGGCAAATGATGCTCTGTCTTCTTGGTGCTTGGGGTGGGGGGTCAACAGTGGGAGGGCTTCTAACGTCCTGGCCCCACTGGTGGACCTCCTGATGGCACCTGGTATTTTTGGCCACTGTGTGACAGAGTGTTGGACTGGATGGGCCTTTGGCCTGATCCAACATTGGCGTCTCTTATGTTCTTGCAAGGGCCTCGAGGCCCAAATGGCGGAGAATGGGGTGGTGGGGTGGAGCCCTTGAAAATGGGCCATACCGTGAGCCCCTTCCCACCATCAGTTGTGTTGGAAAATTCACTCATTTTTTTTTTAAAAAAGTTGCTTTAGGGCTCCTCCAGGATCAGGGCCCCTGAAACTTAAGCTTCGTTAGTTTCATACTAGATCCGCCCCTGGTTGTAGCTTCAGGAGAACTCCAGCCCCAAACTGGAGGTTGTATAAATATATAACGGTAACACAGTGAAAGCAAGTTTGCTACAAAATCACAGCACCAACGATCTGGGCCACGCCCCCAACGTGAGCGACATCGCACGTCACTTCCGTTGACGTGCTGGCAGCGCGTGTGCGAGAAGCGCGCGCACGCGCGCATCCAGAGCCAACTCCCGGGCCCTTCGGAGCCTCCCCGGTCGGTGAGTTTGCGGGACTTGGCAACCCTATTCGGACTTTACCTGTCCATCTGCATTTTTACACAGTGCTATAGCCTTAGTGCTGTGATTTTGTACCAAACCGGAGGTTGGCAACCATAGTTTAGAATTGCTGCCTTGACCAGATGAAGCTTCCTTATACAGAGTCAGATCATTGGTCCAACCAAACCAGCTAGGTCTACTCTTGACTGGAAGGGGATTTCAATTTCTAACTCAGGAACATTCGAAACCCGACAACTACTGATCTATTTATGCAGAAATGCTGGGTTTGAATTTTGGAAACTCCTGGAAGCAAAGTGTGCTCTCTTAAAAGACTCCCGTAAATATATCTAGAAACTCTTGTTGCCAAAATGTGTTAATCTTTAGTGTCCCACAGAATTCTTTGTTCTTGGAAAACTTCACAAAATGGCTGGTGCAAAATGGCTGCCACACGAGGCAGAGCTAGCCACAAAATGTTTGCCATTGTTTTACCTCAAGCACACAGTGAAGATTCTTGTGCTGTGGTGGCAGCTGCCGCCAAAGATTTTTAAAAATCTCCATGCCAATCAAATCTCCAATGGCCAATCAGAAGTCTTGCTGGGCAAAAGCCCTACCTGGCTCTACCCATTGTCTAAAAACACCAGCATAGTGTTCCTAACAGGCTCAAATACTATGCGGCATGTACATGGTGGTCCTGTTCTTTCGTGAGAGATCTGCCCTGCATGGATGCTGAGTTCTCTGCTGTGGATTCTCTGATTATCTCTCAAACTAGAGATTCTCAGCAGTAGCAGCAGCAGTTCTGATCTTCAAACAGATGAACTGATTTCCAGGATAGTTAATTCCTTAATCACTGAATACGTGTGTACTGTTTGTGAATAAAGGTGCGAGTTCTAATGCTCTCGTCTGTTTGAGTTACGTTCCCTTTCCATTTTTCTCTGTGCAAGTGTAACAGAAGGGGAATCTGGATTGTGGTGGATTTATTTGTGTGGGCTGATGGTCATATACGGGCGTACTGCTTGGTGTGCCTTAACTGTACGCTTTTGAACAGAGTGTTTTCTGCTGGCTCTGAGCTCTGACCCTCAGCTCTCTCTGGCCTCATATAAATCATTACGTATCCCCTTCTGGTCCTGCCTCTGTATGGGCAGGCCCTGGCCAAGGCCCACCCAGGACCAGAGATGCATTTTCCAAGAGTTCCTAGATTCGAGTCCAATAGGCCCTTAGAGACCAAAAAGATTTTAGGGCAGGGCTATTTTTGGGCAGGAACGCACAGGAACGGAGTTCCGGCTGGCTCCCAAGTTGGCCACACCCAGCAGGAACTCATTATCATAATAGGCCACACCCAACAGCAGAAACTCATTAGGATTGGCTACATTAGGGGTGTGTGGCCTAACATGCAAAGGAGTTCCTGCTCCCAAAAAAGCCCTGGGTTTTGACAACAAACAAGGTAAACAGAATAAGAAGCAAAAGGTGGGTGTGGCTGGATGACCACACTTCTGGTTACATGGGGGTGCGGCCTAATATGCTAATGAGCTGTGCTGTCAGGGGGGTGGCCCAATATGCTAATGAGTTTCTGCTGGGCTTTTTCTACAAAAAAAGCCCTGTTTTAGGGTATGAGCTCTCAAGAGTCAAAGAGCCTTTCATCAGAGCTTTGGCGCTTTGGGGACTGGATAAACATATGGAGCAGAGGTTCATCCGTGGCTACTAGCCACAAAGTATAGATGGAACACTATGTCTGGGGAAGTGTTGCTCTGTGTTCTTGGTGCTTGCCAGACAACGGTTGGAGGGCTTCTGGAGTTCTGGCCCAGCTGGTGGAAACTCCTTGTGGCACCTGGGTTTTGGCCCCTGTGTGACACAGATTGTTGGACTGGATGGGCCATTGGCCTGACCCAACATTGGCTTCTCTTATACTCTTAAACTCATACCCCCCAAATCTTCTTGTTCTCTGAACTCAAATCTTGCTGTTCTTCTGCAGGCCAACACGACTGCCCTGTGCCCTCTGAAACTTCCAAGAGTTGGCAACCTTGCTTGGAGGCAGATACCCTGGGTGAGCGGGGAAGGTGGGTTGGGCTCTCGTTTCTGCACCCTACAATATACAGAGGACTGGCCTCTAGAAGTATCAGAATGGTAAGAGGACGCTTAACGCCAGTGGTTTCTCAGCTCCCCATTTCCCACCGCAAGCTGCTTTTGCCTTCATGGCTGGGGAATGCATAATCCTGAATTTTGCTGAATTTGGTTTCCACTGGCTCTTAAAGAAAAGAGTGTATCGATTGAAAAGGTTCAATGTGTGCTATGATTTGCACCAACGTCACTCTTTTCTTTCCCCCCCGTTTGGACAGCCCAGTCTGTTATTTCTCATATCTTCTGTGTGGGCGGGCTGAAGATCAGCACGCTCAGGTGCTCTGTGGTTTCTCACCTCCAAAGCACTGAATTAGCACACCCAAAACTAGAAGGAAAACCTCTGCGTGGAAACACCCTAAGAAGAGCTATTCATGAATACCATTACTTGGCTCTTTTGCTGTCCCTCAGATCTGCTGAAGTATTTAATAAAGTTCCTGTTGACTGGGTTATAAGAACAATAAGGAGAGCCCTGCTGCATCAGACAAGTGGTCCATCTAGTCTAGCATCCTGTCTTACACAGTGGCCAGCCAGTTCCTCTGGACGGCCAGCAACAGGGCAGAGAGGCTGATGTCCTCCCCTGATGTTGCCTCCTGGCATTGGGATTCAGAGGTTCAGTGCCTCTGAATATGGAGGTTCCCCTCAGTCACCATGGCTAGTAGCCATTGATAGACTTATCCTCCATGAATCTATCTAATCCCCTTTAAAACTGTTTATTCCTGTGGCTATCACTACATCCCCTGGCAGTGAATTCCACATTTTTTTTAAAATCCCCCAAGGGACATTTTTATTTTTGCAATAAACTACAAAACTACAAAGAAAATATTAGGGAGGGAACTACATCTAGGGATAAAGAATAGATAACCACACTATATTAAAACCCCAAGAGGAGGAGATCTTATCCCTGTTAGTGTAAGTGTTAATACTATGTGTTAGTATCACAATATACTTGTAGAGTTCTTGTTTATCTCAGCTTCAATGTTTATGTGTTAATATGTTAGTTGTTATGAGAGAACTTTCTGATCATCTTCCTGTTCTTCGCTTCAAAAGGCTATTTTCCGAGTCCTTCTGCCATTACTTTGGCTTTCTGTATCTAAAGTCACATACAACTCTGGCAGCACCTGCTCCCGTTTCTGCAGCAGAGTCCTCTTCCGTTCCAGAGGTGGCAGAGTCACTAGATTTCATTTCCTCCTCCTTGGACTCTTCCTCCGTTCCCAACTGGCACCGCAAAAACTCTTTAGCTTTGAAAGTGGAGTCTATCTTCTCTCTTTTATTGTTGATCTTAAAGATGACACCCTCTGGAATTGCCCACCTATACGAAATTCCATTGGTTTGAAGGAAAGAAATTAAATCCTTATAGTTTTTCCTCTTTTGTTATAGGCCATCTCCATTTCTTTTACCAGTTCATCCGCTGTTAAGCCTATTGCTGGAGCGATGATCTTGCTAAGCAACATCCTCATGTCCTCTTTCTCTGCTTCAGGAACTCCCTGGAACTTGAGAATCATGTTAGCTTTTTCCATCTGTAGTTGCAGCAAACGACTTTCTTGGAAGTTCTGCTTTGTTTCCACTTCTCCCATTCTTTTCTTCAATTTCTTACTTGTGGTGTCTATCTCTTTAACTTTCTCAGTTGCCTGCTCCACTTTCTTCTCCGTTTCTTTCAGCTGTAGCTGCTGAGATGCAAAGTTCTTATTCATCAGTCAGTTGTTGGTTAATCCCATTGAGTTGTTCCATCAGCGACTTGAGCATATCCGCTAGCATTTTAATGACGTCTGCTTCCTCTTCCAGTTTTGGGTTCTGGCTGCCCGACGGTTTCGTTTTCAGTTTTCTTTGCTGGGCCGACATTTTCTCCGATTTGTTTACAGTTTCTAACACTTCGTCCTGGCTCGAAAAATCGCCCCACGATGACAGCAATCAGGTAAGTCTCTCAAAACACACTCATTGTGTTTCCTCCCCTCTCCCCCTTCATATCGTTTATCAGTTCATTCGTCTGCCAGGGGGGGGGGGGAATCCGCTTTTACAATAATCCGGTTTATTCTGAACTCACATTCATTGTCGGTCAGTTTCTCTGACCTCGCTCACTTTAAACACCATTCCGCTCGATCTCCGGTGCTTGTCCTGGTCAAACCAGCTAGTCCCCAGAGGCCACACAGCGTCTGGACCATCAGGGCGGAGGGGAGCCTCAATTCTCCAGCATTATGCCATCAAAGAGGCTACCCCTCAAAAGCCCTCTGGCCTGGAGCCTATCACAAAGGCTCCGTGGGGGTGTCACTTGAGGTGGCACCCCTCCAAGCCGCTGGTGTGCGGATTGCTCTCCTGCAGTTCGGGGAGAATGTCCGCCATTGCTGCTCCATAAACTGGAGGCCTGTGAATTCCACATTTTAACCACTCTCTGTGTGAAGTAGCATTTCCTTTTGTCCATCCTAAACGTACTGCCCATCAGGTTCATTGGATGCCCTTGAGTTCTAGTATTTTGGGAGAGGGAGAAAAATTTCCCTTTGTCAACTCTCTCCACTCCATGCATAATTTTTATAATCTGTCATATCCCCCCTAAAGGAGTCTTGTCAAAGAGCCAGTTGGATGTAGTGGTTAAGTGCGTGGACTCTAATCTGGGAGAACCGGGTTTGATTCCCCAGTCTTCCACTTGCACCTGCTCGATGACCTTGGGCAAGCCATAGCTCTGGCACAGCTGTTCTTGAAAAAGAGCAGTTTCTGTCAGAGCTCTCTCAGCCCCACCTACCTCACAGGGTGTCTGTTGTGGGGAGGGGAAGGGAAAGGAGTTTCTAAGCTGCTCTGAGACTCCTCTGGGTAGTGAAGGGTGGGGTATAAATCCAATTTCTTCTTCTTCTTCTTTTGAAAGTCCAAGTATATAACATCTACCAGGTCACTGTTGTCTACATGCTTGTTCACTTTCTCAAAGAACTCTAGAAGGTTGGTGAGGCAGGACTTCCCTTTGCATAGGCCATGCTGATTTTCCCTCAGCAGGCTTTGTTCTTCTGCGTGCTTCATAATGCTTCTTACACTACGAACCGTGTGGTTCTTACACTATGAACCTTGGGGTTCTTATACTATGAACAAATAAAGTTCAATTCTGGGGACACTATGCTTCTTACACTATGAACCTTACATAGTGTAAGTGAATGCTTCTTACACTATGAACCTTACATAGTATAAGTGAATGCTTCTTACACTATGAACCTCGTGGTCTGTTGAAATTGCTGAAATCAGGTTCCACTTACACAGCCGGCAAACTGAAGAAGTCGAAGTAAATGCATCTTCTAAGTATCTAGAATGGCAGCAAAGGCTGTTTGGAAAATGTTTTGTCTATGTGGACTCCTCCTATCAAATTAACACTGACTACATGGACTTTATGTCATCTTTAAAGGAGGAAATATTGTATCTTATGCCTTATTATAGTTACAGTATGCATTAATGTTGTTGTTGTGACACCACCAACTTTATAATTGTTTAATATATTGTTTTGGCAATCTTTGATGGTGTTTTCTACTAGTGGGATTTGTATATTTGGGACAGATGTTAGGCTGACTGAATGAGTCTACAGTGCACTGTGGTCCCTTCTCACTGGCTGCCTCATTACTGGGAAATTCTCTTTCCTTTAAGGTTTCATAAAAGTCTTCTTCTTTGGGTTTGCATTTACTCTTTGGGAAGAAGGGAGCAGGGAGGAGTTAAAGTTAAATGCAATATTTAAAACGAAACATTCTGTTCTACAGATAAATATAAAACTTCTATACATAAATATTATTTTATGTTCTATAGACCCAGGTTTCAAATCCCCATGGAAGCTTGCTGGGAGATTTTGAGCCTAACCTACCTCACAGGGTCATTGTGAGGATAAAATGGAAAAGAGGAGAACAATGTGAGAAGCTTGGGGTCCCTGTTGGGAGAGAAAGGAGTTGATAAATGAACTAATACAATAAAGTAACATATAGATTTCATAGATTCAGGTGGGGTAGCCCTGTTGGTCTGAAGCTGCAGATCGAAGTCTGAATCCAGTGGCACCTTTAAATCCAACAAAGTTTTATTCACTGTACAAGCTTTCATGAGCTAGCACACTTCATCAGATACAGTGGAAAGAACCTACTCAACCATTACTTATAGGGTATGGGGGGGATGCTGTCAGGGAGGACCATTTAGAGTCAAGCTGCATAAGTACTGGGTGATTAGGGCTGAGTTTGGAAGTAAGAAAGATCTGTGAATGGCAGTAAACTAGGATACAAATACAAGAGTTAACAAATAGATGTGGGAACAGCACCTACAAGACAAATAAAGTTCAATTCTGGGTACAAGCGAGGACTG
This sequence comes from Gekko japonicus, assembly GCF_001447785.1. Taxonomy (NCBI): domain Eukaryota; kingdom Metazoa; phylum Chordata; class Lepidosauria; order Squamata; family Gekkonidae; genus Gekko; species Gekko japonicus. The sequence continues at coordinate 308,154 of NW_015175380.1, read as the reverse complement.
AGAGAGTATGTATGCTCCTTCAGATTCATAGAAACAGATTTCCTCAAATATTGCATATGGGGTGGGTTAGTTGCCAGTAGGCTTGCCAAGTCCCCCCGGGGGGCGGGAAAACCCCCGCCCCAGAGGCCCGTTCCCCGCTGCCAGCGGATTGGGCCCCGGGGGGAACCCCACCCCGGTGTGCGCGTCACCAGGAAGTGACGTTATGACGCCGGGCACGCTGGTGATGTGCGTGCGGCGCGCGCTTCTCGCACGCACACGCGCTCCAGCCACAGACCAGGAGTCCCCCGGTAAGGAGATTTTTCAACTTGGCAACCCTAGTTGCCAGGAAGAGCTAATTAGAGTCAAGATGACTAAGTAACTGAGCAATTAATACAGAAAAACACATTAGGTAAGTCACATAAATAGCAGAAAGTTGGTACACAGATAATAAATAAAGAGGTTCACAACAGATGTAAGAATTAAGTTTGAGTCCAGTGACACCTTTAAGACCAAAAAAGTTTGATTTCTGGGTATAAGTGAGAACTGAGTGACTCAGCATGTATAGTGAGATAAGAAGCTGATATCTCTGTTATTATCCTGGGGATTCCATTGTTCTGAGTGCTGTAATAACTTGTAATTCAGCAGTCTCCTGTTCCTTTGCCATAAAACAACTACTTTGAGGTTCCCCATTGATTTCATAGCCTTTGTTTGAATGGAGCATTATTTCCCATGCCAGTTATTTTCCAATTTCCCCTCCAACTTTTGGGATGAAGCAGGTTCAAATTCTGTCCAAGGTCAGTTCTATATGAGCAGGATGAAGCAGGGAGTCCTCAGGTACAAGAGCGGCTTTAGCTTGCAACTGGTTTGCCCAGTTTTTGAGATGGAAATCTAGCTTATGTTAAAAACAAAATCCTAAAAAATAAACCCTAGAACACCAAGGAGTGGTCCAGTTTAACACCTTTCAACCCAATATGGTAACTTTTTGTCTTTCAAGGATCTGAGGCTTTTGCTGGGCTTTTTTTAACATGAGGGGTTGTTCAAAACGATCAGCTCCACCCAGTTTCTGAAGGTGTGGTCTGTTTTGCGACCTCAAGACTTTGCCACTTCATTCTGCGGCGTGCATAGCTGGGCCTGAGTGGAATCAGGATTCTTGTGGTAATTTGAAGACTAAAACGTCTGTCTGTTTTTTAAATTCTAGCGAAAGCTTTTGTGGACTACAGTGTCAGGGCGATGGTGGCACGAACATCCTCACCTTCACTCAGGGGAGATAATGTTACAAGCAGAAGGCTGTTTCAGGGGTTTTAAAAAGGTGACAAGTTGGCTTCCCAGCTCTGTATTGGGAAATACCTGGAGATTTTGGAGGTGGAGCCTGAGGGGGCGGGGCTTGAAGAAGGGAGGGACTTCAGAGGAGTATACTACCATAGAGTCCACCTTCCAAAGCAGCCATTTTCTCCAGGTGACTTGATCTCTATCTTTTTTTTTTTGGCCCCCCGAAGGGGAATTTCTTTTATTTTACATTTTCTACAGACTACACACTACAAATATGGGATGTGGTAAGGAATACTAATGCCCTATCACTATTACAATGGGATACGGCTGCCAAATGTGGGTGGGGGACGGGGAATCCCCTGCTTTGAAGCCCCGATTTCCGACGCGGCAGAATTGGGGCCCGGGGGAACCCCGCCCCCGGCGTGCGCATCACTAGCAAGTGACGTGGGCACGCCGGGCACGCTGGGGGCGGGGCCACGGCCATAAAAGGGAAGACTCTATGGTTTTCCCTTGTATTGCTGTGGCCCCGCCCCCAGCGTGCCCAGCGTGCCTATGTCACTTCTGGGTGACGTGCACGTGGTGTGCGTGCGCGCTTTGCGCACGCACACAGCCCCAACACCAGCCGGGAGCCCCCCGCTCCCGGCAAAGACGGATTTGGCAACCCGACTATGGGAAATGGGTCAGGGAAATCTAGATACATAAAGTCTACTAGATAGGGGAAGGAAAACTACCACTCCATTCTAAATCTCCTACTGGATATGGGGATAGGGTGAAGACTAATACAAATCAGGATCTGAAAAGCTAAAAGAATAGATCTCTATCACCTTCCCTTGTTCTCCCCACAACAGACGGCCTGTGAGCAGTGTTCCCTCTAAGCTGAGTTGGTGTGAGCTAGCTCACTTTTTTTTAAGCCTCCGGCTCACACATTTTTGCCTTAGCTCAGGCAGGAGGGCTCCAGAGCAAACTGATTTATCCAGCAGCCGAATCGCTCACTCACGGCTTTAATGCCAGGAGCTCACAAAGTAGAATATTTTGCTCACAGCTTAGAAGGATCATAGCCTGTGAGGAAGGTGGGGACTGAGAGAGCTCTGAGGGAACTGTGACTAACGCAAGGTCACCCAGCCGGCTTCATGTGGAGGTGGAGTGGGGAATCAAACCCAGTTCTCCAGATTGGGGTCCACCGCTCTTAACCAGTACACCAAGGTGGTTCTCAACAAGGGTTGGAAAAACCCAGTAATTTCACTATGAAGGTTAGCTGTGTTACGTTTGGTTAGGAAATGTTATTCATCAATTACAAGCTAATGTAAGGAAGCTTTGATAGTAGTGGGTGATTTCCCACAAGCGCTGCTCCGCGCTCACTCTTCTCTTTGGCCCGATGGGACGTGTCAATTTCACACAAGTTGCTGCGCGGCTGCATTTTGCCTCGCAGCTTCATGAAATTTTCCCCGCATCTACTCAATCCTGTTTTTTGAGGACTGCGTAGACGCGGGGGAAATCGCACGAAGCTGCGGGGCAAAACCATTGGGGCAAAAGGGAGGAGTGAGCGCGGAGCAGCACTTGTGGGAAATCTGTCATTACAGTGGGGTTTTCGTGGTGCCTTCCACCCACGGTTTTTTCCATGCATCGCCAGGCTAGCCAGATCTCATCAGGTCACAGAAGCTAAGCAGGGTTGAACCTGGCTAGTATTTGGATGGGAGACCACCGAGGAAGCCCTGGCAAACCACCTCTGAACCATCTCTTGCCTTGCAAAGCCTCTGGGGTCGCCAGAAATCAGCTGTGAATTGAGAGCCAAAAAAGAAAAGGAAAGAAAAGAAAAGACAGCATTCTGAGACTGAGTACGACTTTTGTATTCCCTGGAGCTTTTCTTTTTAAACCGGAGCAAGAAATCTCACTGCTTTTGTGGGGAGACTGTGCGTATGGATACTTCCTCCGTTACCACTGCAGGGAGAGAGGGTGGAGCTAATCTCCATAAAGTTGCCAACTCTGGGTTGGGAAATTCCGGGGGATTTGGGGGTGGAGCCTGCGTAGGGCAGGGTTTGTGGAAGGGAGGAACCTCACTGGGGTGGAAAGCCGCAGAGTCCGCCCTTCAGGGCACCACCTTCTTCAGAGGAACATATCTCTGTCATCTGGAGATCCAGTGTAATTCCTGGAGATCTCCAGGCCCCAGCTGGAGATTGGCAACCCAAAACCTCACATTTCAAATTGGCACAGGGCAGCTCAGTGCCGCTTGCTGTCCCTTGCATCTTTTTTCTCCCTTTAAAGGGCTTCCCCACTTCCCTCTGCTAAGCCGCACTGTAGAATTGCTACATTTACTGGCGCAGCTGTGCATTTTTGGTCCCTGGCTGGAAGCCGCATATGCATAATGGGTGGGTGGGTGGGGGGTTTTTTGAATGAATCCTCCTTCTCTCTCATGTGCATTATGTAAATCCGGGTCAACACACAAGTATATTGGAAAAATTGGCTTGCCAACCTCCAGGCGGGCCTGGCAATTTCCTGGAATTATAACTGATCTCCAGGTTGTAGAGATCAGTTCCGTTGGAGAAAATAGCTGCTTTGGAAGGAGGATTCTATGCCACTGTACCCTGCTGAAGTCCCTCCTCTCACCAAAGCCCGCCCTCCCTGGCCTCCCCCTCGAAAATCTCCAGGAATTCCCCAACTGAACGCTGGCAACCCTACAACAGTCCTTTATGGTTTCAAGCGATCAGGCAGCCCCCCAACTAGGGTCGCCAAACCCCTGGTCCAGGTTGGGGTTCCCCCAATTTTTGGGGCTCCAATCAGTTGCCGACCAGCCGGCCGCTCTGGTTTTTGGGCAGACTCTATGGTTTTGAGGGCAAGAAACCATAGAGTTTTGCCCAAAAACTAGAGCAGAACTCACACACAATGTGATGATGTCACTTCTGGGTGACATCATTGCTGTGCTCATGCCAGAAGACCCCGGCAAGAAGGCTGGAGCCCCCCACCGGCAGCCAGCAAGGACCTGGCAACTCTAACCCCCAAGTCTAGCTTGTCAAGTCTTGAGGACAAATTGCTCGGCCACTGTTTATAAGAAAATGGAGATGGGGAGGGCACGCAGGGCTCTTTTTGTAGAAAAAGCCCAGCAGGAACTCATTAACATAATAGGCCACACCCAACAGAAGAAATTTATTAGCTTATTTGGACACACCCCTGACAGCACAACTAATTAGCATATTAGGCCACAAACCCCATGTTCGCAGAAGTGTGGTCATCCAGACACACCCACCTTTTGCTTCTTATTCTGTTTACCTTGTTTGTTGTCAAAACCCAGGGCTTTTTTGTAGCAGGAGCTCCTTTGCATGTTAGGCCACACACCCCTACTGTAGCCAGTCCTAATGAGTTTCTGCTGTTGGGTGTGGCCTATTATGCTAATGAGTTCCTGCTAGGCATGGCCAACTCGGGAGCCAGCCGGAACTCTGTTCCTGTGCATTCCTGTGTCCTGCCCAAAAATAGCCCTGGGGAGGGGGGAAAAAAATCACATGCGGCATATGGGATGATCGACACATTAGTGGCAATGTTCCCTCTAAGCTGTAGAGTCTTGTGAGCAAAAATTCTACTTTGTGAGCTACTGCCATTAAGGTTGTGAGCAAGCAATTTGGTTACTGCATAAATTAGTTTGCCCTGGAGCCATCCTTCTTGAGCTAGGACAAAAATGTGTGAGGCGGAGGCTAAAAAACTGTGAGCTAGCTCACAATGACTCAGCTTAGAGGGAACACTGATAGGTGGTTGCCCAATAAGTCCTGCACGGAAGGGCCTCCTATATAGGAATCTTTATAACATGTAAAGAGGCCCTCAACCAGTCTGTCAACCAGGTGATCAGGATTTTCTCTCTTACTGCTTCTGGGGATGTTGGAGAGTTACAAATTACCATACAGGTAGGTCAGTTGGCATGTGATCGTCAGAGAGACAGAGAGAGGAAAGCAAAAGGTTTTCAAAGAGGCTTTGGGCCTTCCTTTGGTTTCCTGGGTTTAGGGCTACCAGCCCTGCTTCAGGAAAACTGAAGATTGCGGGGTGCAGCATGGAGAGGGCGGGGTTTGGGGAGGGGATCGGGTTGCCAGCCCTGGCTTGAGAAATACCTGGAGATTTGGGGGGCGGAGCCTGGGGAGTAGGATTGTCAGCTCTGGGTTGGAAAATACCAGGAGACTTTGGGGGCGGATCCAGGGGAAGGCGGGGTTTGGGGAGAGGAGGGGCCTCAGCATGATGGGACAGTGCCATAGAGTCCACCCTTCAAAGCAGCCATTTTCTCCAGGGGAGCTGATCCTTCTCAGCTGGAGATCAGTTGTAAAAGTGGGAGATCTCCAGGCCCCACCTGGAGGCTGGCAACCCATGTCTGGAAACAGCCCCACTCATGAACGACACAGCTGGTGACCGGGACCGAAAGGGAGCTCTCTCTCTCTCTCTCTCTCTCTCTCTCTCTTCCTCCCTTTTCTCTCTCTCTCTCTCTCTCTCTCTCTCAGGTCATTGCGGCAGCAAATTGCTGAGGACGAGCAAATGAGTAGACATCCATCTCCACGGTTTGCCGTTCCTCCCCCCAAAGGGAAAAGCTTTACTCTCTAATTTCAAGCGACTGCTGCAGGGCTATTGAGAAACGCAGTCTGGCGGGGGAGGGGGGGGGGAATGGGCTTCCTTTTAATTATGCATCATGACAAGAATGCTTAATGAGACTGATGGAAACGATCAGTTTGTTCACAGTGACATTAAAAGCCACCTCCTTTCCAGGGGCCCCACAAACTGGCAAGGTAAATGAAACAGCAGGTGCATTTTGCTCCAGTTTTGGAGGGTGGGGGGATAGGTCCAGAGGCACACGGCCCTTGGCACAGCTGATCTGGACGTAGGGTTGCCAGGTCCCTCCTGACAACCAGCAAGGGATGAGGGGAGGGGGTTACCTGGAGAATTGCATAGGAAGTGATGTCGTCACAACAGGTAGGCATTGCATAGGAAGTGATGTCGTCACAACAGGTGATTCAGGTGATTCTCTGGTATTTGGTTCTCTGGTATTTGGTTCTCTGGTATTTGGTTCTCTGGTAAAGGGTGGCAGCCATTTTGTGTCTTGCACCACCTCCTGTGGCAGCCATTTTAAGGCAGCCATTTTGTAGTTGCGCCCACCATACTAGGTCAACATTCCAAAAGTGCCCACAGGCACAAAAAGGTTGTCCAACTGTTTGTGCACTCCTTTTCTCCGCTGTGGCTCCAGCCAAGAAGTCCAGGAAAGCCCACATTCTCCTGGCTTTCCACAAATGATGCAAAAGTGAATTATTCTAGAGAACCTTTCTGCACAGGTAATAGAGCTGTACTGTACAAAATGGTTTAAAGACTTACTTGGATAAATGATTAGGGACTGGGGTCAGCCCCGTAAGCCAGGAAATTCGCCTCCAGCTTTTATTGTCTTTTCCAGTGACTCTTGTCTTCTCACAAGAGGGACTGTGGCTTAATGGCAGAGCATTTCCTTGACATTGTAGAAGGTCCCAGGTTCAATACCCAGCATCTCCAGCTAAGAGGATTAGGCATTAGGGGATGTGAAAGATTCTGGGGACCCTGGGGAGCCACGACCAGTCAGAACGGACAGCGCTGACTCTGACAGATCAAGCGTCTGACTCCGTATAAGGCAGGTACAGGTGGATCTGAACCAGTGTGCCCTCTAAGCTGAGTTAGTGTGAGTTAGCTCACAGTTTCTTTAGCCTCTGGCTCACACAGTTTTGGCTTAGCTCCAGAAGGAGGGCTCCAGAGCAAACTAATCTATGCAGTAGCCAAATCGCTGGCTCACAGCTTTAATGCCAGTAGCTCACAAAGTAGAATTTTTGCTCACAAGACTCCACAGCTTAGAGGGGGCATTGATCTGAACTCAAATGCTTTGAGATGGACTGCCCCAGTTTTCAACAGGTTTCCATTGCTCTGTGACTCAGAATCATAGAATCACAGAACCATAGAGTTGAAGGGACCTTCAGGGTCATCTAATTCTACCCCCTGCACAATGCAGGAAATTCACAAATAACCCCCCCCCTCGCGCGCGATGGCGAACCTAGACAGCATGATAAAAAGTAGAGACATCACCCTGCCAACAAACGTCCGTATGGTCAAAGCAACGGTATTCCCAGTAGTCATGTATGGCTGCGAGAGTTGGACTATAAGGAAGGCTGAGCGCCGAAGAATAGATTCTTTTGAACTATGGTGCTGGAGAAGACTCTTGAGAGTCCCTTGGACTGCAAGAAGATCGAATCAGTCAATCCTAAAAGAAATCAAACCTGACTGTTCCCTGGAAGGCCAGATAATGAAACTGAAGCTCAAATACTTTGGCCACCCAATGAGAAGGGAGCACTCACTGGAGAAGACCCTGATGCTGGGAAAGATTGAAGGTCAAAGAAGACGGAGACGGCAAAGGTTGAGATGGTTAGACAGTGTCATCGATGCAACGAACATGAAGTTGAGCAAACTTCAGAGGACGGTGGAAGACCGGAAGGCCTGGCGGGAGCTGGTCCATGGGGTCGCAAAGAGTCGGACTCGACTGTGCGACTGAACAACAACAAGAACAGCCCCCCAATGACCCCTGCTCCATTCCCAGAAGATGGCAATAAAGCCTCCAGGATCCCCGGCCAAACTGGCCTGGAGAAAATTGCTTCCTGACCCCAAAGTGGCGCTCAGCATTTCCCTGGGCGTGTAAGAAAGGGCCACAAGAACTAAGCACTGATGCAACCCTTCCTGCCCTCCCTCTCCTGAACTGCCTAAGACTTGCAATCTAGTTTTATGTTGAAGCATTCGTAAGGGCAACATCCCGGAGCAGACTGAGAATCAAAGATATTGTTGTGACTGAAATGCACCG
>NW_015175380.1:281370-300049 GCF_001447785.1 Gekko japonicus | reverse complement strand
GGGGGGGGGGGGGGGGGGGGGATGACTTGTCAGTTGAGGTCTATTGTCTTCTTCCACCACTTGCCCTCTTGTCCCCGACACACGCTTTGGTAACACTGAAACCCTTATTCTTCATACACGTCTTTGTGAGATGTAACCCACAGGATCCTTCGCTCTTGTGGTGTCTCAAGACTCTTCTTTATTTTTTGCTGCAAAAATCTAACCCAGCGAACATTTCTGGAATCTGCTCTTTTCTGCTGATGAGAGAGGTAGGAAAGGGTCCCCCTCTGACCATCCAAAAAGGCTATGCTGGTGGTTACGGGATCTGCATCAACAAAAGGTACGTGGGGCAGGATCTGTAGCAAGGAGGAGACCTAGGTGAGATTGAGTGGGAAAAACTGGCTGGACCCCACTCATTCTCCTGCTTTTCTTATCTATTCATAGATCCTCTCTCTAACTCTCATTCAAACCCAAATATGTGTGTATGTGCTATCAAGTCGCAGCCGACTTCTGGAGACCCCAGCAAGGGGCTTTCTGGGCAAGTGAGAAGCAGAGGTGGTTTGCCATTGCCTTCCTCTGCAGGGTCTTCCTTGGTGGTCTCCCATCCAAATACCCACCCTGCTTAGCTTCCAACTTATGGAGACCCCAGCAAGGGGCTTTCTGGGCAATGGAGGTGGTTTGCCATTGCCTTCCTCTGCAGGGTCTTCCTTGGTGGTCTCCCTTCCAAGTATTGACCCTGCTCGGCTTCCAACTTATGGTGACCCCAGCAAGGGGCTTTCAAGGCAAGTGAGAAGCAGAGGTGGTTTGCCACTGCCTTCCTCTGCAGAGCCTTCCTTGGTGGTCTCCCTTCCAAGTATTGACCTTGCTCAGCTTCCAACTTATGGTGACCCCAGCAAGGGGCTTTCTGGGCAAGTGAGAAGCAGGGGTGGTTTGCCACTGCCTTCCTCTGCAGAGCCTTCCTTGGTGGTCTCCCTTCCAGGTATTGACCCTGCTCAGCTTCCAACTTATGGTGACCCCAGCAAGGGGCTTTCAAGGCAAGGGAGAAGCAGAGATGGTCGGCCACTGCCTTCCTCTGCAGAGTCTTCCTTGGTGGTCTCCCTTCCAAGTATTGACCCTGCTCAGCTTCCAACATATGGTGACCCTAGCAAAGGGCTTTCAGGGCAAGGGAGAAGCAGAGATGGTCGGCCACTGCCTTCTTCTGTAGGGTCTTCCTTGGTGGTTCTGCCATTCAAGACTTATTGTGACCCCAGCAAAGGGCTTTCAAGGCAAGTGAGAAGCAGAGGGGGTTTGCCATGGCCTTCCTCTGCAGAGTCTTCCTTGGTGGTCTCCCTTCCAAGTACTGACCCCATTTGGCTTCCAAGTTATGGTGACCCCAGCAAGGGGCTTTCAGGCAAAGGAGAAGCAGAGGGGGTTTGCCATGACCTTCCTCTGCAGAGTCTTCCTTGGCGGTCTCCCATCCAAGTATCGATCCTGCTTAGTTTCTGAGGTCTGACAAAAATCAGACCCGCACTATTCCACACCTCTCAAATTCAAACACCTTTGTGCAAATCTTTATGCTGGAGTTGTTATTGCTCTGTGGCCACAGGTTCATCCATTGCCTTAATTTGCTTTGGGCGGTCCTCTGCACCCTTCAATAATTGTGGTTCGAAAATCTCTCCCAATTTGTCATCCTTTTCAGCATGTGCAGATCTTCCGTTGTGGGTGGAAACCGCAGAAGACGATTCGATGGCATCGTTCTGGAGATGCAGGAGGTGCCAACCATGAAAATCGGTCACGGCCATTGGGGCTGATTGACTTGCCGTTTCCCAGAGCTGGAAGTCTTTTTTCTTTCTTTCTTGCAATAAAAATAATCAGTGTAATACTCACTACCAAAACCACATATTTCCACGCGGTTAACCTTGTCTGAAGGCGACAGATACTACTCAAGTGACTAAGATCTCATTACCAGCAGAGTTACACTTTCAGTTTATCTAATGAGTGACTTCTGGCTTCCGTGGCTTTCGAAATTCTGCAGCCTGCTCACCCTCTCCATTCATGGAATTACCTTCCGAGTTAGTCAATGAGAAAGTAGATAGTTTACCGTGTTTGACCTTTCCCAGTTGCGTGCACAGCAAACGCTGGGGGTGCTGGTTGGGAAGGGAAAGCCAAGTCATGCATCAAAACTGTGCTACAGAAAGCTTGCGACTCTCTTAGCAGGTCCCTTTGATGACACCTGCGGTCTTGAACGCACAAGCCTAAGTCAGGTTCACACATCTGTCTGCCGCAACGGTTATCTCACACAGCCTTCTGCTGAAGGAAGGATTCTGTGGCTAAGCCTTTCGTTTCTCTTGTCCCACCGTCTCATTCATTTCTCTGCTCTGGGGATTGGTCATGCTGTAGCTAAGACCAAGTCCCTTTCTGGGGCATTTCCATAGTCCCAAATTAGGGGTGATACATCTCCCATTGCTTCTCTACGCAGATGATGCGGTACTTCTTTCCCTGATTCAGGTGGGAATGAAAAAGCCTCTCCGCTTTCTTGATTACTGCGATGTTAACAAACTAACTTTAAATTTTGGGAAATCTAAAATCATTGCCTTTGGAAGGATGTGGAAGCCTAATAAATGGAAGATAAGAGGTAACCTGATGGAGAAGGTTCCAAGCTTTAAATATCTGGGAGTACATTTCCATCATAGCCTTAGATGGGCAGTACATAAAAAGGAAATGACCAAATCTGTCAATAGTACCATACTTGCAGTTTCTCGTTTTCACTATACCAGTTTGGTGTAGTGGTTAAGTGTGCGGACTCTAATCTGGGAGAACCTGGTTTGATTCCCTACCTCTCCACTTGCACCTGCTGATGTGACCTTGGGTCAGTCACAAGCTCTGGCACAGCTGTTCCTGAAAAAGCAGTTTGTGTCAGAGTTCTCTCAGCCCCACCCACCTCCCAGGGTGACTGTTGTGGGGAGGGGAAGGGAAAGGAGTTTGTAAGCCGCTCTGAGACTCCAAGTGAAGGGCGAGGTATAAATCCAATCTCTTCTTCTTCCTCTTCCTCTACTAAGGGCAATCAGTATGTGCCCGCGGCCTTGAGGGTTTTCAATCATAAGATCAGTGCTAAGCTGATGTATGGGGTTCCAATCTGGATTTTGGCTATTAATAAAGATATAGAAAAAGTCCAATCTAAATTTCTTCAGAAAATATTAGGCTTTCCCCCATGCGTGTCCTATGCGGCCGTCTGTTTGGAGACCAATCAGAGTCTTTTGGAAACGAAAGCTTGGATTATGACATTTAAATTTTGGCTCAGGTTACATTTTAGAGCTAATTCCAATCCTCTTCTTTCACAAATGCTTACCGAGTCCTCATCCTCGGCATGGTTTTCACATATAGAGAGTAAGGTCACGCGTATAGGAGTTAGTTTTGGGGAGCTTCTTCATTTGTCAGAAAGCTCAGCCTTTCACTTGATTCAACGAAGACTCCTCGACATAGGACACCAAGAGCTGATTAGCCTGGCTTCAGGTAGATGCTCCCCCTTGACGGTAGGGTTTCCTCCCCAAAGGTCTATTGCAAACTATTTTCTCTGTTTAACCACTCCTCATTATCAAAGAGCTTTTATGTTAGGCCGTTTTAATGTGCTGCCTTCGGCTGTATTGGGTGGTAGGTTCTCTAAGACTCCTTATGTGGATAGATTATGTCCTTGTTGTGTTAATGAAACTGAGAGTCTGGATCATATCCCTCTACACTGTATCTTCTATCATGATGTTCGATCATCATATCTTGAGCCTGTGTTGAGAAATCTAGTAAATCATTCTGATGAATGGAAGATATTTTATTTACTCTCTACTCGATCCTCAGTGATTATGGAAATGGTGGCCAAATTTCTGTTTTGGGCTTCTAAGAGGAGGGAATGTATTATTAACTGCATATGACTTCGTATTCCTTGCCTGTCAGTTTCGGTACAATATGCCAATAAAGGTTGGTTGATCGATTGATTGATTCTGGGGCATTTTAGCGATCCTTTCCCAGCCTCTGTCCCTTGAACCAGAGTGTTTGTTAGAGGAGAGAACAGAGTTTGATTCCAGTGGCACTTTTAAGACCAACAAAGTTTAATTCTGGGCATAAGCACACACACGAAAGCTTCGACCTAGAATTGAACTCTGTTGGTCTTCAAGGTGCCACTGGACCCAAACTTTGTTCTGTTGCTTCAGACCAACATGGCTACTCCATCTGAATCTCCCTTAGAGGACTGCAAGAAGATCAAATCAGTCAATCCTCAAAGAATTCAACCCTGACTGTTCCCTGGAAGGCCAAATAATGAAACTGAAGCTCAAATACTTCGGCCACCCAATGAGCACTCACTGGAGAAGACCCTGATGCTGGGAAAGACTGAAGGTCAAAGAAGACGGGGATGGCAAAGGATGAGATGGTTAGACAGTGTCATAAATGCAACGAACATGAAATTGAGCCAACGTCAGAGGACGGCGGAAGACCGAAAGGCCTGGCGTGATCTGGTCCATGGGGTCGCGAAGAGTCGGACTCGACTGTGCGACTGAACAACAACAACAAGCAAATCAGCAGATGTTTCTGCTGTGACATAAACAGACTACAACAGTTGCATTTTTTGCGCCCAGAAAGGTAATATCGGATCAATGATACTTTCATGCTGTATCGATAGTTCTGGGAGAGAACATCTAAAGGGCTGTTTATAAGGGTCATTTTATGGGCACTTGGGGCTACAGAGATGGGAACCAGTGTTCCCTCTAAGCTGAGTTAGTGTGAGCCAGCTCACAGTTTTTTTAGCCCCCGGCTCACACATCTTTATCTTCGCTCAGGAAGGAGGGTTCCAGAGTAAACTAATTTATGCAGCAGCCAAATTGCTCACTCAAAACTTTAATGCCAGCAGCTCCCAAAGTAGTAGTAGTAGGAGGAGGAGGAGGAGGAGATTGGATTTATATCCCACCCTTCACTACCCGAAGGAGTCTCAGAGCAGCTTACATCTCCTTTCCCTTCCCCTCCCCATGAGAAGACATCCTGTGAGGTAGGTGGGGCTGAGAGAGCTCTGACAGAAACTGCTCATGAGAGAACAGCTCTGAGAGAACTGTGACTGACCCAAGGTCACACCAGCAGCTGCATGTGGAGGAGTGGGGAATCAAACCCGGTTCTCCCAGATTAGACTCCATGCTCCTAACCACTACACTCACAAGACTCCACGGCTTAGAAGGATCATAGGTGGGAACAAGAAGGATCCCCGATCAGGGTTGTTCTCTGGGGCATTAGCAGCTGGAATGGAATCGGAAGCAGCATGTTGACTGCCGTAGAGCAAAGTTGGAGTTTAGTGGCACCTTTAAGACCAACAAAGTTTAATTCAGGGTTTTTTAGCCTCCTATTCCACATGGATGTAGCATTGGAAAAGAGCTGTACTGGTTGTGACTCTCTGGCATTGCTTAAAGTACTGATTCCCGTCTTTCCAAAATACATTCGTAAACGTGCCATTAGAATGCATGGAGGAAGGACAGTAGAATTAAATGACCAAATTTCCCCCTGGGTTGCTGTCAGAGTCCTGCCCCACAAGATCACAGATCTGCCGGCTTAGCAGAGCCCCTTCTGGTGGGCCGAGAACGTCTTGCGTCTCCTTCGGCCACTCACATTTTCATTCTGTCCGGAGCCATTTTTCTCAGCCTCCTCATTTGGCTTGACATGAAGGGACCGTTTCTTCTTTTTCTCCCTTTTCACAGGACCTGTCAATCACGCTGCGGCATCCATTTGTAAGTGTGGAATGTGTCTGATTAAGAAACACCAGCGTGCCTTCAAAAGAATCCAGGAGACAATGTCCTTGCAGTTGTGGATGGGGTCACCATTCTAACATACGTCATAATCATTCTGCATATGCCCGTGGGGATCCTATTTGTGAGGCCATCACTAAGGTCTGGGGCACCCTCAGGAACTGGCTGTCATTGAGGGGTTCATTGAGAGCCTGTGCGGCTGTATTGGGTGGTAGGTTCTCTTCTTTCAAGCTTTCTCAATGAACTCAGGCCAGGTTCTTTCTCTCTTGGAAAAATGTACCTTATAAATTGGCCAAGAGGATAAAATTGAGGAAGGGAGAGTTATTAGGATATTTGGTTAATATAGCAGAGTGGGGTTTGGGGTTTTTTTGGGGTATTTTTACATTTGTGTGTGTGTGTGAGCGTGTGTATGCCTGTGCTTGGAAATCATGGTGACCTCTGATGACTCCTACTGGGACATGGAGGACATTCCCGGCCCTGGTATTCTCTTAGGCTTACCAAGTGGCGGCGGGGGATCCGCATGTCTTTACAGGATCCCTGCCGCGGGGAAGGCGATACGCGTTGCACCGCCATCGCCAGGATGTGACGCTACGTGTCTCTCTGGCAACGGGGCTGTTTGGAGTCCCGTTGCCAGAGCGACGTGTAGCGTCACATCCTGGCGACGGCGGGTGCAATGTGTATCGCCGTCCTCACGGCAGGGATCCTGTAAAGACATGCGGATCTCCCGCCGCCACTTGGTAAGCCTATATTCTCTGGAGGTCTCCCTGCTTAGCTTCCAAGATCTGATGAGGTTGGGCTTGCCTGGGCTATCCAGGTCACGGCAACATTTGTTTGACCATTCACAGTTTGACCATTCACAGAAAGTTTGACCATTCACAGAAGCACAGAAGTATATTGCCAAAAAGGGAAACTTACATTTATTCAAGTAGATCCAGTTCACATTCAGGTTGCAGTTAAAGGAGAGAGAGAAGCCTGATCTAAAGAGTACTTTCCCTATCGCAAATGGTCAGCTTGTCCAGCATCATGTTTGTGGGAGCATAAGGGCATGGCCTCTACAAGAGAGACCTGCAGAGTCATGTGTCTCCATGGAAGGCCATGTGTAGAGAGGAGGAGAACAAAGGGAGAGAGAAAGGAGGGGCCAGAGGGCAGCTCCCAGATAAAGAGGGACATCCCATTGGAGGAGAGAACACCTATACGCATTTAAAGTGATGTAGCTCCCCCCCTCCGTTTCCTGGCATTGCTGAGTTGCTCACTCAAACAGAGAGAATGGGAAGGCCATGGCTCAGTGGCAGAGCATCTGCTTTGAACACAGAAGGTTCCCAGCTCAGTCAGGATTTATTATGGCACAAGCTTTCATTGACTACAGTCCACTTCATCAGCTGTTTGAAGTACATCCTCAGTGAGTTCATATACATGCAGGGGTCATTTCGTGGAAAAAGAGGTGCAGGAGCTCATTAGCATAACTCATTAGCATAACTTGTTTGCATATGCCACGCCCCCTGACATCACCGGAAGTGTGTCAGAAGGTGACACCCACTGCTCAGGCTCCACTGGACTGTTTTGGATTGCTAGCTATGGGGGGGGGGAACGCGCAGATCTGCCCTCACAGAGAAGGGAGAGCTTGTACCTGAATAAACCTTGGCACAGGCTCCTCGTGGCCCGGGGTTGCTGGGAGCAGGGGGCGGGGCTTGTTGCATGTCCCCACCCCCTGGGCTCTTTACTGCCGGAGCTCCGCTCCTGTGCGCTCCTGCAGGAAATGACCCCTAAGAACATAAGAGACGCCAATGTTGGATCAGGCCAAAGGCCCATCTAGTCCAACACTGTGTCACACAGTGGCCAGAAATACCAGGTGCCATCAGGAGGTCCACCAGTGGGGCCAGGACGTTAGAAGCCCTCCCACTGTTGGCCCCCTCAAGCACCAAGAAGACAGAGCATCACTTGCCCCAGAGCCGCTATCTATACCTTGTGGCTAATAGCGACTGATGGACCTCTGCTCCATATGCCTTTCTAATTCCCTTTTGAAGCCATCCATGCTTGTAGCCGCCACCACTTCCTGTGGCAGTGAATTCCATGTGTGAATCACTCTTTGGGTGAAGAAGTACTTCCTTTTATCCGTTCTAACCCGACCGCTCTGCAGTTTCATGGAGTGCCCACGAGTTCTTGTATTGTGAGAAAGGGAGAAAAGTACCTCTTTCTTTACCTGCTCTTTCCCATGCATAATCTTATAAACCTCGATCATGTCACCCCTTAGTCGTCTTTTCTCCAAGCTAAAGAGCCCTAAGCGCTTTAACCTTTCCTCATAGGGAAAGTGTTCCAACCCTTTTATCATTCGAGTTGCCCTTTTCTGCACTTTTTCCAAAGCTATAATATCCTTTTTAAGGTGTGGTGCCCAGAACTGCACACAGTATTCCAAATGAGGTCTCACCATTGATTTATATAGGGGCATTATTATATTGGCTGATCTGTTTTCAATACCCTTCCTAATAATCCCCAGCATAACATTGGCTTTTTTTATTGCAGTCACACACTGTCTCGACATTTTCAGTGAGTTATCTACTACAACTCCAAGATCTCTCTCTTGCTCAGTCTCTGCCAGTTCAGACCCCATCAATGTGTATTTATATTTAGGATTTTTGGCTCCAATGTGCATCACCTTGCACTTGGCCACATTGAACCCCATTTGCCATGTTGATGCCCACTCGCCCATCTTTGACAGATCCCTTTGGAGTGCCTCACAATCCTCCCTGGTTTTCACCACCCTGAACAACTTTGTATCATCCGCAAATTTAGCCACTTCACTGCTTACTCCCATCTCCAAATCATTAATGAACAAGTTAAAAAGCAGTGGACCAAGTACTGATCCCTGCGGTACCCCACTGCTTACCTCCCTCCACTGAGAAAATTGCCCATTTATACTCACTCTCTGTTTTCTATTAATTAGCCAGTTTTTGATCCATAAAAGGACTTGTCCCCACCCCACTTGTCCTTTTATCCCATGATTTTTGAGCTTACTCAGGAGCCTTTGATGAGGAACTTTATCAAAAGCTTTTTGGAAGTCAAGGTAAACAATATCTATTGGATCCCCCTTGTCCACATGTTTGTTCACCCCCTTCTCTTTGGAGTGCCTCACAATCCTCACTGGTTTTCACCACCCTGAACAACTTCATATCATCCGCAAATTTAGCCACTTCACTGCTTACTCCCAACTCCAACTCATTAATGAACAAGTTAAAAAGCAGTGGACCAAGTACTGATCCCTGCGGTACCCCACTGCTTACCCCCCTCCACTGAGAAAATTGCCCATTTATACTCACTCTCTGTTTTCTATTAATTAGCCAGTTTTTGGTCCATAAAAGGACTTGTTCTTACTTAGGAGCCTTTGATGAGGAACTTTATCAAAAGCTTTCTGGAAGTCAAGGTAAACAATATCTTTTTTTTTTTGGTAAACAAGTTTTTATTTTCATAGGAATTCAACATTTAACATTCAATCATTTTCACTTTACCATTGTTTACCCCATTCCCGTTTCCCCCCTTTCCCTCTGTGGCTTCCCGCAATGCTTCCCCCCCAACTCCACCTTACTATACTTCATCCATTATATCATTTTCTTATCATTACAATCTCAAGATAACATCATTTAACTAAGGTAAACAATATCTATTGGATCCCCCTTGTCCACATGTTTGTTCACCCCCTCAAAGAACATTAACAGGTTAGTGAGACAAGATCTTCCCTTACAGAACTCATGCTGAGTCTGCCTCAATACCCCTGTATACCCCTGTATAGATGTATACACATGCAAGGGCATAGAGGAAAATGCTGTAGACAGTAAGATCAAAACTTATTGATCAACTCCAGGTGTCTTCTCTTCAACGAATTCGGTAGTAGGAAATATGATAGACCTCTGCCTACAACCTTGGAGATCTGCTGCCAGTCAGAGTAAGCCAATACTGACCTTGTTAGACCAATGATCTGACTTATGTATAGCCGTAGAAAACAAGGGAGATCACGGTACTGGCTCCATATGCAACCTCCTTCCCATGGGCCTAGTACGGTCGGAACTCCAGATGGGCTGGCTGAAAAACATGGCTGCTTTGGTCACGTGACCTCAGCCTTCAATTCCACTTTGGTCAGGTTCACATATCCTTCCTCCTGAGCCATTGAAAGACTTCAGCCGATCGCCAGGCTCTTTGGACCTGACAGTGACAACAACTCATAAATCCAATGGGACACGTACAGAAGAACAGCGAGATTTCATCACGAGCGTTAATTCCTTCCTCATTTATTAATAGACATTCTCTTTCAGTTCCTTTGCCAACTCTCCCCTTGAGCCCGTTGGCTGACCCCAGCTTCATTCTTTTATCCACAACCCCCCCCCCCCGCAAGCTACTGTGGGTTTCCTCTCCTTTCTTCACTTCAAACAAACATTCTTTATTACATATTCCTTATTTCCTCCCCCTCTTATACCAGGTCAGCAATCGAGGCGGCCCCGTGATGTCATACTGCCTGCATTTTGTTCCACACATATTTTTTCTTCATGTGTTGACACTGGGGGACATGGGTCAACACTTCCTTTGGCCGGGGAAGATAAAGACCCCCGAGCTAATCAGCAGCGCCTGGTAGGAAAGGCAACACAACTCTCGGTAAATATTTGAACACTCTTTCTTTGGGGCCCCGGGTGATTTTAGGGATCATTTGAATAAACTGCAGAAAATACTCGGGGCTGTAACCAATGTTCCCTCTAAGCTGTGGAGTCTTGTGAGCAAGAATTCTACTTTGTGAGCTACTGGCATTAAAGTTGTGAGCAGGTGATTTGGCTACTGCATAAATTAGTTTGTTCTGGAGCCATCCCTTCCTGAGCTGAGACAAAAATGTGTGAGCCAGAGGCTAAAAAACTGTGAGCTAGCTCACACTAACTCAGCTTAGAGGGAACACTGGCTGTAACGAATTGTGGCACAAGAGACTGGTCTTGGGAGCTTATTTATCGGGGGGGGGGAGTAGCAGGGGAAAGCAGCCCTGGATAAGGGCCTCGTCCCCAACTCACCCCTGTATCCAGCACCCCCTGATGGAGGAGTGGAAGAGCACGATGCCCGCCTCATGTAGGGTTAGGGCTGCTGCGAGAGCCAGTTTGGTGCAGTGGTTAGAAGGGCGGACTCTAATCTGGGAGAACGGGATTTGATTCCCCACTCCTCCACGTGCAGCTGCTGGGTGACCTTGGGTCAGCCACAGTTCTCGCAGTGCTGTTCTCTCAAGACCAGTCCTCGAAAGAGCTCTCCCAGCCCCACCTACCTCACAGGGTTTCTGTTGTGGGGAGAGGAAGAGGAGATTGTTAGCTGCTTTGAGACTTTGAGTGAAGGGTGGGGTATAAATCCAGTCTCCCCCTCCTCCTCCTCCTCCTCCTCCTCCTCCTCCTCCTCTTCTGCTTCTGCTTTGCATTGGGAGGGCACCAACTTGTGGTGGTGTGACCCTCACCTTTACCACAGGGTGCCGCCCCACATAAGGCAAGTCACCCCTGGTTCAGGGCTCAGGCAGTCCCCATGCTGTCAGCGTTCCAGGATGTATCCCAGTGGCCTCAGTAGCCAATCCATTCCAGATATTTATAACTTCCCCCACTAATTCGCAGGCTGGACCCTTTTTGTTTCCTTAAATCTCCCTGTGACTTGCGTGGCCCCCTCTTGGATGCACACCTTGTGGTGAGGGGGGGCTGTGTGGGTCAGCAAGGCTGAAACAATACTGTAGGGACTTAAGACTCTGTCAAGAGGCTAAGCTCCCAGCAGAGTCACTCAAGGTGGAACGGTCACAGCTGAGACACCAGACTAAGGTACATCTTTTATCTTATAAGAACATAAGAATGTAAGAGAAGCCAATGTCGGACCAGGCCAATGGCCCATCCAGTCCAACACTCTGTCACACAGTGGCCAAAAATACCAGGTGTCAGCAGTGGGGCCGGGACACTAGAACCTTTCTCCCACTGTTCCCCCTACCTCCCCAAGCACCAAGAATACAGAGCATCCCTTGCCCCAGCCTGAGAGTTCCTATCTATACATTGTGGCTAATAGCCACTGATGGACCTCTGCTTCGTATGTTTATCTAATTCCCTCTTGAAGGTGTCCGTCTTGCTGCATGTTAATCTGCCACTATTCATAGGTCTTGCCAATTGTATTAATCCAATTTTAGCTATATTTATTGTTCAATCACTTATGCATTTTGAAACCAGTTAGCTCTTCCTGGCAACACCCTCCTATGCTCTACCTATATGTAATGGTTGGTGACTTCTATTTCAATGTACCTGAAGAAGTGTGCATGCACATAAAAGCTTATACCCAGAATTAAACTTTGTTGGTCTTAAAGGTGCCACTGGACTCAGGCTTTGTTCTAGGGCAGTGATGGCGAACCTTTTAGAGACGGGGTGCCCAAACTGCGACCCAAAACCCACTTATTTATTGCAAAGTGCCAACATGGCAATTTTACCTGAATACTGAGGTTTTACTTTAGAAAAAACAACTCATATATTAATTTAAGATGATCCAAACAAAGTAAGTAAAGCAATCCCAAATGCTTTCATTTACTTAAAATGATTTGGCAGAGAATTCGACACTTTAATGATGGTCTGGGTAGGGTTGCCAACTCACGAAAATGTAGCGGCGGGGGAGAGCCCAGCCGGTCCGGGAGCCTCTTCCAAATGTTCTCGGAAGTGACGTCGCACGCTGGGGGCGGGGCCACACCATTTGAGGGGAAAACAAAGAGTTTTCCCCTCAAATGGCTGCCATTTGAGGGGAAAACTCTTTGTTTTCCCCTCAAATGGTGTGGCCCCGCCCCCAGCGTGCGACGTCACTTCCGGTGACACGCACGCCGGGGCGGAGTTCCCCCCGGGCCCGGATTCCCCGGCGTCGGGTAACGGGCCTCCGGGGCGGGGGGAATTCCGCCCTACCGGGGGGGTTGGCAGCCCTAGGTCTGGGCCTGGCTGGGGCGATGGCACGCGTGCCCACAGAGAGGGCTCTGAGTGCCACCTCTGGCACCCATGCCATAGGTTCGCCACCACTGTTCTAGAGTAAGAATAAGTGTGGGAAACCCGTGAAAAAGCACAGAAGTTCTCATAGTGCTAATCTAGTGACTTGTGGCTGATCTGTTTGCCACACGTGAATAAAATCACTTGACACGTTCAAGAGAACTTTTTGTTCCCTTTCAAATGTGTTGTGCTGTTTTAAGACTCTTTCAGGGATATTATTAACAATGAAAGTTGTTCTGGGGGTGGGGGTGGGGAGAATGTACTTCTGAGGAAAAAGAAAAACCCAAATCTCTTGAATATAGCTACCGTTTGTGACCGAGGAAACAAACTGTAGCGTGTTCCTGCTCCAACAGGTCATTTCTTATAATCACAAGGGGGGAAAAAAATTCAGAGCATAGCCAGTTCATAAAAAGTAGTCCTCTGAACAGTAGATCTGCTGAGGAGAGGTAGAGAAAAATAAGAGTTTGACTCCACTAATGAGTTCTTAGCATTTAAAGGCCGGTTCATACCTGCACGTCCATGAGTGGATGGCCACAGCTTCAAGGGACTGTTTACAGGTATGAATGATGAACCATTACAGATGAAAGGTGGTGTGGTGCAGTGGTTAGAGCATCAGGTTAGGATCTGGGAGACCCAGGTTCAAATTCCCATTCTGCTCTGGAAGCCTGCTGGGTGGCTTTGAGCCAGTCATATACTCTCAGTCTAACCTCCCTCGCAGGGTTGTGGTGAGGAGGAGAGGAAAACAACGTAAGCCTCTCTGGTTCCCATCAGGGAGAAAGATGGGATGTAAATGAGGTGGTGGTGAAAAGTGTCATCAAGTCACAGCGGAATTACAGTGACCCCATAGGGTTTTCAAGGCAAGAGGTGGTTTGCCATGGCCTGCCTCCGTGTCACAACCCTGGTATTCCTTGGAGGTCTCTCATCCAAATACTAACCAGGGGCAACCCTGCTTAGCTTCTGAGATCAGGCAAGCCTGGGCATAAATGAAATAAAGAAATTTAGAAAAGTAAAAACAGATGCAACACCAGTAATAGAACGCTCCTTACAGCCCAGGGCTATTTTTGGGCAGGAACGCACAGGAATGGAGTTCCGGCTAGCTCCCGAGTTGGCCACGCCCAGCAGGAACTCATTAGCATAATAGGCCACGCCCAACAGCAGAAACTCATTAGGATTGGTTACTTTAGGGGTGTGTGGCCTAACATGCAAAGGAGTTCCTGCTACAAAAAAAGCCCACAAACAAGGTAAACAGAATAAGAAGTAAAAGGTGGGTGTGGCAACATGGGGTGTGGCCTAATATGCCAATGAGCTGTGCTGTCAGGGGTGTGGCCTAATATGCTAATGAGTTTCTGCTGTTGGGTGTGGTTTATTATGCTAATGAGTTCCTGCTGGGCTTTTTCTACAAAAAAGGCCCTGTTACAGCCCAAGCATAATTTAGTTCTGGATGGTTGTCCCTGGTCTAAAGGATGTCCATTTAGCCTCGACCAGGACCAGGGCTTTTTCTGCCCTGGGCCTGGCCTGATGGAACATGCTCCTGTTGGAGATCAGGGCCCTGTGGGACCTGTTACAGTTCTGCAGGTCCTGTAAAACACAGCTGTTCCGCCAGACCTTTGGGTGAGGCAACGGGCTTCCAATTATTCCATCCACTGGCCTCCTCTGCCGAACCTTACACCTTCAAACGGCCCATCAGGTGCAGACCCACAGTCTGGTCCACGGCTTAGCGGCTCCAGTTCTTGAGGTTATTATGCCAAACTGCAGTGCCATCTGTGTTAGTTTATAGCTCCGTTCTAATCTGTTGTGACTATTTGTTGTGAAGTACTTACTGTGAAATGTTTTAACGCCTACTGTGATACGTTTTTAATTTCTACTGCGGGTTCGCTGCTGTTCTGTGCTCTGAGCTCACTTGTGGGGAGGGCGGAATAGGAGCCTAAACAAACAAACAAACAAACAAACAAACAAACAAACAAACAAAGGTCAGGTTCACATATTCAGTGGTCAGCCACCAAGTCCTGAGCGATGAAGCACTGAGTGAGGGGCTTGCATGTATGAACCAACCCCTGGGCCTCAGTGCAGAGCATTCGCTATGGTGGCGACATGTTCAGATTCTGCCTCCCATCATGCCTTGCAGGTAACAGACTGGTTCACTCAAGCATTGGCAGCCTTTGATTTCTTGATTCTTGTTTCGCAACAAAATGGTGAATGGACGATATTGCACCGCATTAAACGAAGAGGTAGAGGAACTAGAGATCAAATTGCCAACATTCGCTGGATTATGGAGAAAGCAAGAGAGTACCAGAAAAATATCTACTTCTGCTTCATTGACTATGCTAAAGCTTTTGACTGTGTGGATCACAACAAACTATGGCAGGTCCTTAAAGAGATGGGAGTACCAGACCACCTCACATGTCTCTTGAGAAACCTGTATAAGGGCCAAGAAGCGACAGTTAGAACCGGATATGGAACAACTGATTGGTTCAGCATAGGAAAAGGAGTACGACAAGGATGTATATTGTCGCCTTGCTTATTTAATATATATGCAGAGTACATCATGCGAAATGCTGGCCTGGATGAATCACAAGTGGGAATTAAGATTGCTGGGGAAAAGATCAACAACCTCAGATATGCAGATGATACCACTCTAATGGCTGAAAGTGAAGAGGACCTAAAGAGCCTCTTGCTCAGGGTAAAAGAGGAGAGCGCAAAAGTGGGCTTGAAGCTCAACATCAAAAAAACTCAGATCATGGCATCCGGTCCCATCACTCCTTGGCAAATAGAAGGGGAAGCTGTGGAAGTAGTGACAGACTTCACGTTCCTGGGATCCCAGATCACCGCAGACTGTGACTGCAGCCATGAAATTAAAAGACGCCTGCTCCTTGGGAGGAAAGCGATGGCAAACCGAAACAGCATGATAAAAAGTAGAGACACCACCCTGCCAATAAAAGTCCGCATGGTCAAAGCAATGGTATTCCCAGTAGTCATGTATGGCTGCGAGAGTTGGACTATAAGGAAGGCCGAGCGCCAAAGAATAGATTCTTTTGAACTATGGTGCTGGAGAAGACTCTTGAGAGTCCCTTGGACTGCAAGAAGATCAAATCAGTCAATCCTAAAAGAAATCAACCCTGACTGTTCCCTGGAAGGCCAAATAACGAAACTGAAGCTCAAATACTTTGGCCACCCAATGAGAAGGGAGCACTCACTGGAGAAGACCCTGATGCTGGGACAGATTGAAGGTCAAAGAAGACGGGGACGGCAAAGGAAGAGATGGTTAGACAGTGTCATAGATGCAACGAACATGAAATTGAGCCAACTTCGGAGGACGGCGGAAGACAGGAGGGCCTGGCGGGAGCTGGTCCATGGGGTCGCGAAGAGTCGGACTCGACTGTGTGACTGAACAACAACAACAAACGAAGCACGAAATTTCTCTTAAGAACATAAGAGAATCCAGTGTTGGATCAGGCCAATCCTCAAAGAGCTTACAGAGCTCTTCTTACAAGGGCTACTGTGAGCTCTTGGAGGATTGGCTACATTAGGGGGTGTGTCGCCTAATATGCAAAGGAGTTTCTGCTACAAAAGGGAGATCTCAAGGCCCCACCTGGAGATTGGCAATCCTAGCTTTTGGTCTCAATTCACGCGTTTTGTGTGTGGCAGTACTGAAGCAGCTGATGCATTCAGGCCCGTCATGAAAGCCGGCCAGGCTGTGTACATCCTGCAGCCTCCTCTCTCCCACTGACATAATGTGATATCCACATGTTGGCTTGTTTTATTTACATTCCGCTGACTTCAAGGCAAAGGAAAGAAACATCTGGAAGGCTGAGATAGAGGCTTCAGCGCTGCAGCTCCCACCGCCGTTCCAGAAGAGGCGATAAGCTTTTATCATCTTTTGGGAGTTTAAAAACTTGTCCCTGGAGATAGGATCCATCCCTGGATCACACACGTAGCAGGGAGGAAAGGGATTAGATTCCCAGACTTTATAAGGCCTGCCTGAGAGCTAAAATGTTACTTGGCCCCGATCGATTTAGCTCTCTGCAGTTTGCTTCTGCTGCGATCAGAATAAAATGGGATCTTGCTTATCTTTGGCCTCGTTAATTCACTTCGTTTTTTAAAAAACTGAACATATAACCTCCAACATCCTCATGACTCAGACCAGGCAATTGTAGATGCAAAGAAAAAGAAAAAACCCAACAACAACCAACAGTTAAAAATGTAACTAGAGGGGGAAAAACCCCTCTATAGCAGCTTAGTCGTGGTGGTATGAAAACCCCAGCCCACATGGAAAAGATTTACGATGCTTCCGAAAGAGTACAATCACATGAATATTTGCTTAGAGCGTAACTACGCTGTAAAGTAATTTGGGTTTTATTCTGGTTTCCCCAAAGAATCCTGAGAAATGAAACTGAGTGGTGTCGTGGGACTTTTTTTGTTAGAAATCTCCGGAGATCAAAAGACTACAGTTCCCAAAGTTCTCTGGGACAAGAAAGCATGATTTATTAGTCTGAAGTCTGTAGTAAGGCAGGACTGGTTCAAGATAAGCTTTATTAGGGGGTTCAGGGATGGGAGCTGGAAGTTGATTGCTGTTTGTTGAGCTAGTGTAGTGTAGAATATCAGACAGGGCTGCCAGCCTCCCACCAGGAGTGGAGGATCTCTGCCCCCCCCCCCAGACCCTACCACCAATCAGTTGGCCGGCAGCGGGACTTACCAACAGTGGGGAAAGGCCTAGGGTGGCAACATGGCAACGTGGCCAGCAACACAGCAATGTTGCTTCCATCAGGCACTGGGAATGACATCAGTGTGTCACCAAAAGCACTGGACTGTCTGGTATCTGCCGCAGAACTCTATGGTAAAGCCATACTGTTTTAGCTCAAACTAGAAATAATGCCCGTTGCGGAAATAAATACAACGGGATCTAGAAAGAGGCTCTGGGAGAGTGCTCTGGCTTTGGGCAAACAGTGTCAGTTTCCTGTGGCGACCTCAGCAGGGTTTAATGACAGAGTCCACTGTTTTCTCCAGAGGGACTGATCTCTGCTACCTGAAGAGCATTTGTATGTTTGAGTTATCTGTAGCCCTCACCTGGAGAGTGGTAACCATTGTTACCCATTCTCCTCTCCCCTATGAGTTATGTTATGCAACTGAAAATTCCAACTGCCCTGTGGGGGGGGGGGGAGTTTGAGGTGTGGAATGGACTGAAGTCCAATCAGCTTCCATATGCAAAAGACCAGGTTGTCGCAGCAGTTGTGGTGTGGGCGGGACCCAGGCTTTGCCTTCTGATTGGTGGCGATATATGCTGAGGAGCAGTGCCATTAGCCATACACTAAGGGAGTGCATTTTAGAATTAGAACTTTGGCACCCACTATTCAATTATATATAAGGAGAGATACCACAGTCCCTTGTTCAATGGACCAGTGGATCTGTTAAAGGGGAAAAATGGTGCTGGGATGTCATTTCTTGCTTCAGAACAGAAAGTAATGTCATGACACTCTAGCTAAAAGAACCAGAGACCATCAAGGTCAAATCCCAAAAGTGAAATCTGATAAATGCTAACAATCCCTGTTTTAACACTGACCATTTTCAGATGTGGGTCCAATTTCCTCTCCACTCCTTTTGAAAACTAGAGATGGTAATGCTGCAGAGCGGAGCATCTAATAATATCTGGAGAAATTCACTCAGCAGCCATCCCATTGATTTCCATGTGCGTCATTTACCTATAAGTTACATAGGCATTGCTATTTTTGTTTTCCTTCAGGGTCTCGGAGGGGAGGGTATAAATCAATCAAACAAACAAACCATAGAGATTAGTATAAATTCCTATAGTGTACTGACATCACTTCCTCTTCTGAAACAGGAAGTGACATCAGGATGATATAGGGATTTCCCATTTCCCATGGTTTTACCATAGATATTTATTTATTTATTTATTTATTATTAAATTTATTTATTTTTTAT
>NW_015175380.1:230179-281204 GCF_001447785.1 Gekko japonicus | reverse complement strand
CAGCAGGACGTCTCTCTTGTGGCGCTTCTCCGGCGAGGCAGCTTTCTCGGCGTGTTGATTCATCTCTCCCGGCCTTGGCTCTGTCCAGTAGGCTCCGCCGCGCCGGGAGATGACGTCTTCCGCGCCTTCTGCTGCTAGCGACGGCCGCTGTCTGCTGTATCTCCACAGGCCACCAGGGGTTACTCTACTGGCTTCGTCGTTGCGCCACGCCACCTCGTCTCTGCTGCCAGGATTCCGCCGTTGCCGTTGCCGTTGCCGCCATCATCGCTGTTTCTTTGCCACCGCCGCACACCACGCTCCTCAGGACGAGGGGGTGCCCCCTACCCTACTAAGGGTAGGTCCCCATTTATCTACTCGCCCTTTAACGGGCTTTTGAACCGCTGGGTGGGCGGGAGCTGGGACGTAGGCCAGGAGCTCACTCTGGCCACGGGGGGGCTCGAACAGATGTTCGGCCAGATGTTAAAGCAGGCTGCATTTACAGCCTGCGCCACCGCTCCTTCCCCGTAGGGCTCAGGGCGTACACTTCCCCGTAGGGCTCAGGGTGGCTAACAAGGCAAGAAAAAGCTTGCTAATAAAACATCAATGCTCTAATACAGTTAAAAACAACATATACAATTTAAAACCAATAAAACAATTAAAGTGCTCAATAACCACAATCATTCCAGAATCTTAAAAACCCAGAGAGGGCGACCACAGCCCTAACACAACCCAAACATTCCCAGTAGGCTTGATAATAGATGTTAACAATGATTCTACCCGGCCTCCTAAGCCCTAACCCCTAACCCCCCCCCAAGATGGTATATAGCCGGGGGGGGCAGTGGCGGCCCCTAACCGAAAGCCTGGTGGAAGAGCTCCGTCTTGCAGGCCCTGCAGAACTGCACCAGGTCCCGCAGGGCCCGGATCTCCTCCGGGAGCTCATTCCACCAGGTGGGGGCCGCCACTGAGAAGGCCTTAGCCCTTGTGACGGCCAGTCTAGCATCCTTGGGGCCCGGCACGGTTAGAAGATTCCGGGCCCCAGACCGTAGCGCTCTTGGGGGAACATACGGGGAAAGGCGGTCCCTCAGGTAGGCTGGACTCTATTTTTTAAATAATAGAGATTAGTAATTTCCTAGAGCAGCATGACATCACTTCCTGTTCTGAAACAGAACAACAGTTCTCCCAGGGATTGCCAGGGTTGGCAAGTCTAGTTTGTTAGGTTTTACTTTGTACATGCCTCAAGGAAACACCATTCCAAGCAGATTTATACCACAGCTCTCTGCTACCACTTAGTTACATCTCAGGGCCAACAAAATCCTGTTGACCTACTGCATCACTTCAGTACACTTAGTCTCCACAGATCTGACATCCCCTCAGTTATTTCCTTTATGATCCTGTTAGCCTAACCGTTCAACCCTAACTTTCTCTCCACCTGCAACATTTCCCTGTCAGCTCCTAACTCCCCACGAAAACTCCTGATTTAGGATTCACCTTTCTGAGCTCTGCCTGTCATGCCCACTTCAACATTACAATAAGCTGGTAGCACTGGCTGCTTATTGGAGCAAAAAAAAAAGGAATAAGAAACAATCGCGCCCTCTACCTTGCATGCCCAGGGCCTCTGGGGAGATAAATCAGGTTCCCTGCTCACATGGGCAACAAAGGGCACAGGCTCAGATGCTTATAAGCAGAAGATGATATCTCTGGGCTATTTTCTTCCCCTACTCCTACCCAGGGGTCATTTCCTGCGGGAGCGCACAGGAGCGGAGCTCCAGCAGTAAAGAGCCCAGGGGGCGGGCACATGCAACAAGCCCCACCCCCTGCTCCCAGCAGCTCTCAGTCACAGCAAGAAGCAGCAGTGTAAGTTGCAGAGCCCCCCCCCAGCTCCCCAGTCCAAGACAGTCCAGTGGCACCTTTAAGACCAAGTTTTATTCAGGTACAAGCTCTCCCTCCTCTGCGAGGACAGATCTGCACATTCCTCCACCCCCCCCCAATAGCTAGCAATCCAAAACAGTCCAGTGGAGCCTGAGCGCTGGGTGTTGCCTTCTGACACACTTCCGGTGATGTCAGGGAGTGTGGCATGTGCAAACTTATTTTTATTTTATTTTAAGTTAACTTTCAGTTTATATACCGCTCGAACCCCGAAGGGTCTCTGAGCGGTTTACATATGATTTTAATTTCCTACCTAGGGCCACATTAACCTTGGAGTCATAGTAGATAAATAAGTTATGCTAATGAGTTATGCTAATGAGCTCCTGCACCTCTTTTTCTACAAAATGACCCCTGCTCCTACCGCAAACCCAAACCTTCTGCTACGAAAGAGACTCCCCTGGATTCTCGCGTCTTTGCTTTTGCTCATTTTTCTCAGGAGCCAGTTTTTCAAAAGCTGAAGAATGGGCCCTGAAGGAAACCAAAAATAGCAATGCCTATGTAACTTATAGGTAAATGACGCACATGGAAATCAATGGGATGGCTGCTGAGTGAATTTCTCCAGATATTATTAGATGCTCCGCTCTGCAGCATTACCATCTCTAGTTTTCAAAAGGAGTGGAGAGGAAATTGGACCCACATCTGAAAATGGTCAGTGTTAAAACAGGGATTGTTAGCATTTATCAGATTTCACTTTTGGGATTTGACCTTGATGGTCTCTGGCGAGGCGGGATACAAAATCCCCCGAGTACATTTTTGGCTGCTTAAATCTTAAGCCTTGTTGATGAATTTTAGGATGGATAAAATAAGAGATGAACAATAAGGCCAAGGCTGATGGCACAAAATAAAGTAAAAATGTATTTTATTTCTCTGTTAAAATCCCCAAAATTCCCCGCACATTTTGCCAGCGTTTCTGCAGAAAGAGTACAAGATGAGTAGGCACACGTAGGGAATTCTGGGAACTTTTAACTGGATAATAAAATAAATCAACCCTGACTGTTGTCTGGAAGGCCAGATACTGAAGCTGAAGCTCAAATACTTTGGCCACCAAATGAGAAGGGAGCACTCACTGGAGAAGACCCTGAAGCTGGGACGGCAAAGGATGAGATGGTTAGACAGTGTTATCGAGGCAATGAACATGAAATTAAGCCAACTTTGGACCATGGCAGAAGACCGGAGGGCCTGGCGTGATGTGGTCCATGGGGTCGCGAAGAGTTGGACTCGGCTGTGTGACTGAACAACAGCAACAATATATGATAGGAATGGAAGACAGGCATCCTGCCATCCATTTTTCCTGCCATCCTTTTTTCTTTGTAAAACTGTCCCCCTGCAAGTGAAAAGAGGTAGATCCTGTATATTTCCATGGAGAAACAGGTCCGCTGGCTTCAGTCATCTTCTCCTCGCTCACCTCCACTCCAAATTGCAGCTTGCAGTGGCTGCTTTTCATTTTGAAAAGAGGTTAAAGGGACATGAAGTTCGGCCACTGGAATGCAGGTACGAACTAGGCATCATAGATTCAGCAGAGATGCACTCTCTCTCTCTCTTTGTATTATGTGTGTGTGTGCATGCCTGAAAGTCATGGCATCCTCTGGCAACCCCTACTGGGGCATGGAGGACATTCAGAGAAGTGGCTTGATTCATCCTGCCTCTGCCTCCCAGTCTTGGTATTCCTTGGAGGTCTCCCTTCCAAGTACTTGCCAGGGTCGGCCCTGCTTAACTTCTGAGATCTGACGAGATCGGGCACGTCTGGGCTATCCAGGTCAGGGCAAAGATAAATTTTCTCTATATGCAAGACAGGAAAGTGCCATGTAGCACATATGGGTCCTTCACTGACAGAGTTGCATGCGCACATCTGGTCCCCATCCATCTGTCTTCTTTTTGTGTGCATCAGCCAGCTTTCCTTTGCGCAGTGCTGGTGACCAAGGCATCTGGAAAGCAGATTGCTTGATCCTTTCATTCTTCCACCAGACAGTAAAATTCTCCTGCATGCCTTCAAAGCATACCCACAAGCCCTCCTTCCCTGTGCCAAAGGCACCTGCTCCATCTGTTGGTCATGCAGAAGGTCCCAGGTTCAGTCCCCAGCATCTCCAGTCAAAAGGGTGAGGCAACAAGTGATGTGAAAGACCTCAGTCTGAGTCCACGGAGAGCCTCTGCCAATCAGGATAGACAATACCAGCCTTGATGCACTAAGGGTCTGATTCAGCATAAGTGTAATGTATTGAAACGATTACATGAATCACCTCATAGGACTCCTATGTTAAGCTTCGAGCCAGACCAGGCTCCTCTGAGCGAACTTCCTATTTACATGAATCACCTCATAGGACTCCCGTGTTAAGCTTCGAGCCAGACCAGGGCTCCTCTGAGCGAACTTCCTATTGGTCGCTTCGTAACAGCGACCAATCAGAACGATACCATTCCCTAGGAGGGAAAGACTCCCATTGGTCCTTAACTAAGCAATCTCATTGGTTGTTAATTGTAAATAGGCGTGGCTACATTAGCCCGGTTATGTTTAAAAGGAGCATAAGCTCCCACTGTTTTCTGTTCTGGTTTCTTACTGAGTTGAGTGCTTGTTCGTTACTTCCAATAAAGCTGAATCACTTGCTGAATCACTCTAAGAGTCCTTTGTTAGCGCGATCTAACAATTGGCGACGAGGATGGGATGTTAGAGCAGGTAGGCAGCCCTGCGGACATCCACACTTCGGACTCGGAAGAAAGCGAGCAGAGCACAGCAGCCGATCCGGCGGAGGCGCCACCAGCTCCGGTGCCCAAGTCTCCCACGATGGCTGGAAGCCAGAAGTTCGAGTGCTTCGAACCTTCCTCAGAAGACTGGGACTCCTACCTATCCAGGTTCGAGTTCCATCTGGAGACACACGACATTACAGACGAGGCCAAGAAACGGGCGTGCCTCCTGAGTTCCTGCGGGAAGGGGACCTTCGACATAGCCAGGTCGTTGGTGGCCCCAACTGATATAAAGACTGTCACCTACGCTGACATCACTGAGAAGCTTAAGGCTCACTATTCTCCACAGCCGTCGGAGATTGCTTGCCGGCACGCATTTTACAAGCGGAACCAGGCCGGAGGCGAGACCATCGCGGATTTCGTGGCGGCCCTTCGCAAAGCCGCACGGCCGTGTAACTTCCACAACGTAGAGGAAGCCCTCAGAGACCGTCTCGTCTGTGGCCTTAAAGACGAGAGGCTGCAACAGAGGCTGTTCGCCCGCACCACCCTGACCTGGGCAGTGGCCTACGACGAGGCCGTGGCCGCAGAAGCAGCAGATAAGTCCACAAGGGAGGTCCGCCAGAGGATGGCAGAGCCCAGCGTCCACTCTCAGCGAGACAGCGAGGGCGAAGAAGCGGACGATGACGTCAACGCGGTCCGAGGCAAGCGGACCCCAGCGAAGACTACCAGCGTCAAGCCGTGCTCCGGCTGCGGCGGGAAACACCAGCGCGACTCCTGTTGGGCTCGAGATGTAAACTGCAGAGCGTGTGGGCGGCGTGGACACCTCGCCAGAGTCTGCAGGTCGGCGCAGAAGGACCCTACATCCAACAGCAGGACGGCACAGAAGACCACACCACCCAACGCCCGGGGAAAGCAGCAATCATCAGCACCAGAAGCAAGCTACTCGGTGACAGCATCCCTATCAAGCGCATCGGTCATCAATCGCACCAGTTGCCAGGGCAAGATCACCGTGACCCCACTCCTCGACGGCAGACCGTGCACCATGGAGGTGGACTCCGGATCTTCGGTGACAGTGATCTCTGCAGCATCCTGGCAAGCGTTGTTCCCAACCAGAAGCCGACGGCGGCTCCAGCCTGCGGAGACCCGAGTGTCCGACTTCCAGGGCAACCGAATTCCCCTGGCCGGACGGGACACTGCGGATGTTGAGTATAAGGGGAAATGTGTTAAGCTATCTTTTCTTATTGCCGAGGGAGACCGGGTCAACTTACTAGGGTTGGATTGGTTTGAGCCATTAGGCATTGGTATTTCAGGAGTTAACAAAACGCTTGAGAATAAATGGGATATGATGTATGACCTGTTCCCTGATGTATTTGCAGAGGGTCTGGGGCGGTACAAAGGGCCCCCGGTTGCGTTCGAACTTGATCCATCCGTAAAGCCAATCAGGTTGAAATATCGGAAGGTCCCAATTCCCCTCAGGCCTAGGGTGGAGAAGGAAATTGACAAACTCGTGGAACAGGGAGTTTTGGAGCCTGTTCCTCACAGTAAGTGGGAAACCCCGATTGTAACGCCTGTCAAGCCTGATGGGTCCATACGCTTATGCGCGGATTACAAATGCACCCTTAACAAGGCGTTACAGCAACACTCCTACCCAGTCCCGGTTATAAGCCACATTCTGGCTTCCTTGGGGGGAGGGAAAATTTTTGCCAAATTGGACTTGGCACAGGCATACCAACAGTTGCCTGTCACTCCTGAGGCTGCTGAAGCCCAGACGATTGTCACCCATAGAGGCGCGTTTAAGGTAAATCGCCTGCAGTTCGGGGTAAATGTGGCGCCCGGAATTTTTCAAGGCTTGATGGAGAAACTCTTGAGGGGGGTACCAGGCACGGTGCCCTACTTCGACGACGTATTAATAGCCGGGAAGTCTGAAGAGGAACTAATAGCCCGTGTTAAGGAAGTCTTAAAGCGTTTCCAGGACGCAGGGCTCAGGGTTAAACGGTCTAAGTGCACACTGGGAGTTAACAGTGTGGAGTTCCTGGGATTCCGGATCGATGCAGACGGGGTGCACCCCACGGACGACAAGGTAGCTGCAATCCGGAACGCCCCCAGGCCGGTGAGTAAGAAGGAGCTCCAGGCATTTTTAGGACTCCTCAATTTTTATCATGCGTTTTTACCGCATAAGGCATCGGTGGCTGCCCCTTTGCACATGCTCTTGCATAAGGAGGCTAAATGGAAATGGGGACAGGCTGAGGAACGGGCTTTTGTGGGAGTTAAGGAGCTGTTGACATCTAATGACGTGCTGACGCACTACGATGATCAGAAGCTCCTGGTGTTAGCTGCTGACGCTTCACCTTTTGGAGTAGGCGCAGTTTTGAGCCATTTGATGCCTGATGGGAGCGAAGCGCCTATCGCTTTTTATTCTCGGTCTTTATCTGCGGCAGAGAGGAACTATGCCCAGATAGACAAGGAAGGTCTGGCGTTGGTAGCGGCTGTCAAAAAGTTCCATGATTTTATTTTTGGCAGACGATTTTTGCTGGTCACTGACCACAAGCCGCTACTGGGGATTTTTGCGCCCGATAAGCAGTTGCCAAACATAATGTCCCCACGTATGCTTAGATGGGCGCTCTTTTTGCAGGCGTACGATTATGACCTCGAACACCGGCCTGGGAAGGCAATCGGACATGCGGACGCCCTTAGCCGATGCCCATTGCCCTGTGTGGGATCCGACCCTGCCCCTGCGTGTGAGGTCCTGGCTCTGGATGAGCTCCCCCAGGCACCAGTGTCGTCCAAGGACATTGCGGCACTGACGGCCAAGGACTGCATTCTCTCCCGAGTACTTAACTGGGTGTGGAGGGGGTGGCCGGTTGGGAGCATTGAGCCTGAATTCGCACCTTACAAAAGCCGCCAAAACGAACTCTCGATTTCCAAGGGGTGTCTACTATGGGGCAATAGGGTGGTGGTCCCTGCCCAGCTCAGGAAGAGAGTATTGGAATCCCTGCACGAGGGTCACCCTGGGATGGTGCACACCAAAGCATTGGCCAGAGGGTATGTCTGGTGGCCAGGACTGGACA
The DNA here is from genome assembly GCF_001447785.1 of Gekko japonicus. Taxonomy (NCBI): domain Eukaryota; kingdom Metazoa; phylum Chordata; class Lepidosauria; order Squamata; family Gekkonidae; genus Gekko; species Gekko japonicus. Next base: position 273,555 of record NW_015175380.1, on the reverse strand, counting down.
AGGAAATCGAGGAGTGGGTGCGAGTCTGCTCCAAGTGTCAGCAGGTTAGACCTGATCCCCCACACGCTACACCCCAAGCCTGGGAATCATCTGGGAAACCCTGGGCCAGGTTGCATATAGATTTTGCTGGCCCTCTCCAAGGGCAAATGTTCTTGATTGTCGTAGATGCAATGTCTAAATGGTTAGAAGTTGTACACATGAAGTCGACCACTTCACTAGCCGTAATTCATGCGCTTCGCCGCCTTTTTGCCACACACGGGTTGCCTGACGTCATCGTCAGTGACAACGGGCCTCAATTTGTTTCTGAGGAGTTCAGATACTTCCTCACGAGTAATGGCATCCGCCAAATGACTTCGGCCCCTTTCCATCCGGCGTCTAATGGCCAGGCCGAACGGATGGTAAGAACGGCAAAAGAGGCTTTAGGGAAAATGGACGAAGGGGACTGGAGCCAGAGGCTGGGCTCTTTCCTTTTGCGGCAGCACACCACCCCCTGCAGTGCTACAGGCCGCAGTCCGGCCGAGTTGCTAATGGGGAGGAGGCTTACAACTCGGTTAAACAGGTTGCATCCGGATCTCACTGACGATCATTCCGAGCGTACCGACTCACAACCGAAGGTACGAATGTTTGAAAAAGGGGACAAGGTTCTTGCACGGAATTATGCTAATGGTCACTTATGGCTTCCTGGGGTAATATCCGACTCTGTGGGTACTCGCATGTATGTGGTACAGTTGGCTGACGGTCGAGTATGGCGGCGCCACATAGATCAGCTAAGGAGACGTTGGGCTAAGGACAGCGCTGACTCTCCGACGGCTGAATTCCCTGATGTTGAGTGGAGACCCCCAGAGCAGGCGGTGAGTACCGAAGGGCCCGGTACTGTCCCCGAGTCAGGGCAGACCCCTGTGTGCGGGGCTGAAACCCCAGTAGAGTTTGTGCCTGAACCAGGCTGTAGTGAACCCCACAGTGACTCACAACCTTGTGTGCCCATAGAGCCTGCACCGCTTCGCAGGTCTCAGCGTACGCGGCAGATGCCGACTTATCTAAAAGACTACGAGTGTAATAAAGTATTTTGGAACAGTTGATGTACAACAGCGTGACTTGAATGTATGTAAATAATAAAACAAATGGATGATGACTTAACTTAGGGGGGAGGAATTGTAATGTATTGAAACGATTACATGAATCACCTCATAGGACTCCTATGTTAAGCTTCGAGCCAGACCAGGCTCCTCTGAGCGAACTTCCTATTGGTCGCTTCGTAACAGCGACCAATCAGAACTGTGCCTTTTCCCTGCGAGGGAAAGACTTTCATTGGTCCTTAACTAAGCAATCTCATTGGTTGTTATTTGTAAATAGGCGTGGCTACATTAGCCCGGTTATGTTTAAAAGGAGCATAAGCTCCCACTGTTTTCTGTTCTGGTTTCTTACTGAGTTGAGTGCTTGTTCGTTACTTCCAATAAAGCTGAATCACTTGCTGAATCACTCTAAGAGTCCTTTGTTAGCGCGATCTAACAATAAGCCAGTGTTCATTGTGTGTTCATGTGTCTTTGGTCCTTTCCGCATCTGCCTGCCACTCCAAATTTTCTCAGACCGATTTCCCACAAGCGCTGCTCCACGCTCGCTCTTCCCTTTCGCCCCGATGGTACCTGTCAATTTCACACAAGCTGCTGTGCGGCCACATTTTGCCTCGCAGTTTCACCCAATTTCCTCCGCGTCTACTCAATCCTGTTTTTTGAGGATTGAGTAGACGCGGGGAAAATCGCGCGAAGCTACGGGGCAAAATGCGGCCGTGCAGCAGCTTGTGTGAAATTGACACGTACCATGGGGCAAAAGGGAAGACTGAGCGTGGAGCAGGGCTTGTGGGAAATCGGCCTCAGTGTTCGAGTCAAGGCAATTTAAGTCCAGGGCAAAACAGCATCCAAATAACCCGGGGCAACAGCAGGCCGAAACCGGGCTGACCACTGAAGGGAGGGAATATAATGCAAAATTGGGGGCGGGGGGGGACTGGAATAAAAAGAAGGTTGAATTCGACTTTAGTGCAGAATTGCTTGGAGGGCACCGTGGTGAACATGGATTCAAAGGAGAGCACAGAAAGGATCTAAGTCAAGGCAAAACAGCATCCAAATAAACCGGACTGACCACTGAAGGGAAGTAACGTAATGAAGAATAGGTAAAGGTAAAGGTTCCCTTGCTTGAAAGCCAGTTGAATCCGACTCTAGGGTTGCAGTGCTCATCTCTGTTTCAAAGCCGAAGAGCCAGCGCTGTCCGAAGACGTTTCCGTGGTCATGTGGCCGGCATGACTAACCACCAAGGTGCACGGAACGCTGTTACCTTCCCACCGAAGCGGTACCTATTTATCTACTTGCAATTTCTTGCTTTCGAACTGCTAGGTTGGCAGGAGCTGGGGCCAGAGACGGGAGCTCACTCCATCATGCGGCACCCGGGTCTTGAACTGCTGAACTACTGACCTTCCACAGCCTGCAGTTCAGCGTCTTAACCACTTGAGCCACTGCAGCTCCAATGAAGAATAGGGGGAAAAAACTGGAATAAAAAGAAGATTGAACTCGATTTTAGTGCAGAATGTGTGGGGGGTGGAACCTGGATCAAAAAGAAGGGTGAATTCGACTTTAGTGCAGAATTACTTCGAGAACACCGCGGTGAACATGGATTAAAAGGAGCATGCTGAAAGGGCCTCTGTTTCCCAAGGAGAGCTGTTTTAATGTTGGCATCAAAGTGCCTCTTTGTGTGGGTTTTTTTTTTTAAAACCCAACAACAGATCTAGGCAATGCAGTGAAATGTCAGGGAACTGGGGAGGGTGGGGGAGGGAAGGAAGGACTTATCCCTCTTCCAAGGGACCATGGGAGTGACACTCGGAAAAGCAGGGCTTAATTAAGGATATCTAATATAGTGGCAGGAAAGGAAGGGCATGGCTCATTAACTCGCTGGAATCCTTTGAGGATATCGCTGCCAGGGGAGACAAAGGGGAAGCCAGTGTGGGCACAGCCCGAGGATGTGACAGTCTTGAGTATTCAGCAAGTCAGGAGCTGATACTGAGAAGAGGAATGTTGTTGAGTTGTGGGGGGGGGGGACACATTCACAGCCATGGCTTTTCACACTTGTGAACTTCAAGGGACCCTGTACATGCTGAATTACGTATGGGGGGGGGGACTCCTTTTCATTTCCTGAAACTCTTGTTGGTCTCTAAATGGCTGTTGTTGTTGTTCAGTCGCACAGTCGAGTCCGACTCTTCGCGACCCCGTGGACCACATCACGCCAGGCCCTCCTGTCTTTCATCGTCCTCCGGAGTTTGCTTAATTTCATGTTTGTTGCATCGAGAACACTGTCTAACCATCTCATCCTTTGCCGGCTGCTGGATTCATCAGCCACAGAATCTCAGCACGTTGCAAGAGATTCTAGGGATACGTTCTTGGGCAGCTGCTCAATCCAAGCGGACCGTTGGGCAGATCTAAAAGTCCCATTTGGCTGTGCAATTGCAAGAGAAGGTAGATTGGTGCTTTAGAGAACCTGCCCTGCACTTTTGCACTTATGAATAATATCCACTGTGGCTTACCATCAGTGTTCCCTCTAAGCTGAGTTAGTGTGAGCCAGCTCACAGTTTTTTAGCCTCTGGCTCACGCATTTTTGTCTTAGCTCAGGAAGGATGGGACTCCAGAGCAAACTAATTTATGCAGCAGCCAAAGCTCCTGCTCACAACTTTAATGCCAGTAGCTCACAAAGGAGAATTTTTGCTCACAGGGTTCCATAGCCTAGAGGGAACATTGCTTACCATATGTACAATTTAAGGAAAAAACTCCCAAAAAATTCCATAAGGCACCTTTATGGAACAATTAGCAAACGCTGCAACACATCGACCAACTGATCCATCGACATCCTCCATGAAAACCAACACAAAACGGCAATATTTTTAAATATTTTGTTTTACAAAATTTATATCCCGCCTTTGTGCCCCAACCTGGGCCCGCAAGGCAGCTAACGAATTAAAAGACACAAAATGAAATCACATTTTGAAACCATCAAAACCAACAAAACAACCCCACACTTCCTAATCTCCCTTATATATAAAAGCCGAATGGTGGTGGCACTTCTCTAGAACATTCCACATGCTCCGGAATTAGTCGGCGCCCTGGTGTGTCACTCAGCATCTGTCCCTATCCACTGGCTGCATTGTTTGAGTCTTTTGCCTCTAACATTCTGAACAGTTTTGCTGTTCTGAGGTAAAATGTGTCCAATCTCCAGGTGAGGGCTGGAGATCACTCAGAATTACAACTGCTTTCCAGATGGCAGAGATCAGTTCCCCTGGAGAAAATAGTGGGTTATATGCTGCTGAGGTGGCCCGCGTATGACAGCCAATGTGACGTAGCAGTCAGGCCTTCAGAGCATGGGAGAGGCTGCAGGTGTGTAGGGGGTGGAAAGCTGAAGAGTGAGGGGAAAATAAAGGTAGGTTAATGATTGGCTGGGAAGGAGATAGGGTTGCCAACTCCAGGTGGGAAATTCCTGGAGATGTGAGGGATGGAGCCTGGAGAGGGTGAGATTTCAGGAGGCGTGGGACCTCGGACAGGTACAAAGCCATAGACTCCACCCTCCAAACCAACCATTCCCTTCTGGGGAACCATTGTTGCCAATCTCCAGGTGAGGGCTGGAGATCACTCAAAATTATAACTGTTCTTTAGGTAGCAGAGATCAGTTCCTCTGGAGAAAATGGTGGACTCAGTGTCATTATACCCTGCTGAGGTCACCACAGCAAATTGATACTGAGTGTCCAAGGCCAAGGCACCCGCCCAGAGCCTCTTTCTAGAGGCTGTTGTATTTTTTTCCACAACGGGCCTTTTCCTAGTAAATAATAAAACAATGGTGAGCCACCTTGTAGTTCAGGAATGCTTGACCATTGGCCTTGACTACTTATATATCTATCGCAAGTGGTTCCTCAGCGGAATAGTGTGGAGGGGAGGTATTTGTGAATTTCCTGCATTGAGTGGAGGGTTGAACTAGATGACCCTGGAGGCCCTTCCAACTCTATGATTCTATGATCTTTATGTCTGAATGGGTATTTGAACTTAGGTTTCTCCAGGCCTGTTCTGACAGTAATCACTGTACCACAGTAGCTTTCATTTGACTGGCAACCCACTGAAAAGCTTTCTCCAGTGGTTCCTTGGTTTGAAAACCACAGGTTGACCAGAGATCGTTTCATGGGCTTCAGCAATCATGGTTGGAACTGCCTCCTCCCCACCCTAGATACTGGTTGATGTAATTGGATTTTATGATTCTACGAGTGATAAACGTGTTATGCTTGTAGGAGATATGCTACTAAATTCAGAAAACAATGACTTGTAATCCTGTTTATAGATACCAAAGGATTTAGATGCAGCTCGACAGATGGCAGAAGCCATTTACAAGGCAAATGAATGCAGATAAGCCAGGCGAGGGCAGGATCAGAAGGGAGTGCAAGATCAAAGAGGATGCCATCATTTTGTGCATATGGACTGGTGGTAGGAGGTAGATGCTACTATTCATAAGGAGGTCTCTGACTAGGGGCATTAAAGCGATCCTGAGAGAAACAAACAGCCTGGGCATGAGAAGGCGGCATCTCAACAGGTGGGGTTTGAGCATAATTTAATGTGGGGGTGAAATAAGTAAGGCCTGGCCATCCCGACTGGTTTCAGTGGTCATTTATGTATCAGATTCTGTGCATGGCCCTAGAATGTGGTTCAAAGCATCCGCACAATGGAGCCATGTACAGAGACGGGGGATTTTTCTGCAAACCCAGAGGAACCTCTAGGTTTGTGTGAAAGATTAGACCTGGAAAAAAAGGCAATGGAGACTTAAAAAAAAATCTGCAAAGTTAAAGAAAAAACAAGATCTCGCAACAGTTTATCATGAAATTTCTAGCAAACACCCCCCCCCCCCAAGATGCAGTGGCAGGCCTGGGTGCAGAATGGACTGGCAGAAGGTAGGAGCAATTTTCAGAGCCCCAAGAGGGGGGGAAAGCCGGGCAAGGGTAATAAGCACTGAGTACTAGTAGGGTTTGGATCAGTGTTCCCTCTAAACTGTGTTCGTCTGAGCTAGCTCACAGTTTTTTAGCCTCCAGCTCACACACTTTTGTCTTCGCTATATTATCCTCCTGCTGTTATTGAAATTGACTTGTTTCATTAGGTAAGGACCAAGTATACATCCCTAATTCAGATATACTCCACATATATGCTCCCCATTCTAGTTTGAGAATGTGAATCAGCATTCAGCCTTTGGTACCATGTGGTAAGATGAGCCGTTTGATCCAATGTCATTACTGTTCCCTCCTGGATTTAGTGCACGATCAGACAGCAACATCTGCCTCCTGTTCCCCAGTCATTAGAACCCTGTTCTGACCCATCTTTGAATTGGAGTTATTTTACACCAGGGAAAGTCCAGTCTTTACGGATGTCAGTGCTTTCACCCTGCATTTCCAGATGTATGAACTCCCTTGTTGTGAACTCAAGCTAGTTGGGAGGTGTGAACCTTCCATTCCATCTTCGCCCTTAAAAAATTGTTAGTGATGTGCGCATAAGCGCATAATAACCCTTAGTGACATCTATCCCTGCTTGTACGTCCAAGTCGCTAAGTAGTCTTTCTGGACCACGTGCTCCATGGTTGACGTGCAGCCATGATCTGAATGATGGACCACGGGGCGAGCATGCGGTGAAGCTAGTTCAGGGTGGGATGTGTGATCAAAACATTCAGTTACAAAATAAAATGGTGTAATTAAGAGGCACGGCCTGACAGCACCAAGCCTGTTGTCTGGCTGCAGCCTTGAAGGCTAGAAGTTTGCTTTCCCCCTCCCTTCAAAAAGAAAGCTGAGGTTCTTCTAAATGTGCCCACAAATGCTAAGCCCACAAATCCATGTGTCATTTGGGAACATTCTGATTTCCGGGTCACCCTAAATAATTTTATTGCTATCATCTTGACCTTTTGTATACAATCAGACTCCTTGATTCCATACTGTCCCCCCCAAACAATATATTTCTACATTTTATTACACTCTCGTATAAAAAAGAACACTGAAATACCATTTGTGAAGACCAACCCTTAAAAAAAAGACAGATTGGCTATCGCAGTCAGCCATGACTCCAGTCATGCCAGTCAACCCAACATAATTTATTAATTTATCACCCATTCCTTATGCGATTCAATAAAATTGCTGTCCGGGGTGGAATGGTCTTCCTGTTTAATTATTAATTCTAAAAGTAATTAGGAAACAGACCAATTGCCCGAGCCACTTATAGGAGAAATCTGTTTCCAGCCATTATAATTTGGAATACTGGTCACGCAACCAGCCTGGGGGCTGATTTGCTGATAGGCTCCCTACCGCTTTTGATGTGTTTTAGAGCAGAGGGAGAAGAAACAGGTAACAGAGGAGAGACCACTAGTGTGCGGATGAGAAATCATGGCAGGGATATGCCAAAATAATCACAGAGTCATAGGGCGATACAAAAATAAAGATACCTGCAATGGTTGTCGAAGGCTTTCACGGCCGGAGTTCATTAGTTGCTGTAAACTTTCCAGGTTCTCTGGCCGTGGTCTTGGCATTGTAGGACCTGATGTTTCGCCAGTAGCTGTGACTGGCATCCTCAGAGGTGTAACACAGAAAGATGGCGTACTCTCTGCGTCAAGGTGAGAAGAAAAATGGTAGGCAGGTAATTTATATCTACTCCAGAAGGTGGGGTAGGGCTGAGTCATCATCTTGCAGGAGTTCCCCAGGCTATGAACATGCTAATGGAGGAGCTTTCCTGAGTACGTTCTTTTGTATATGGATTGTTTCCTGAGTTATATTTTTGGCCACTGTGTGACACAGAGTGTGGGACTGGATGGGCCATTGGCCTGAACCAACGTTGGCTTCTCTTATGTTCTTAGGAATGAACAAGATCGGGTTGCCAGGTCCCTCCTGGCCACCAGCAGAGGATGGGGAGGGGGTACGGTTGCCAGCTCCAGGTTGGGATCTTCATGGAGATTTGGGGTTGGAGCCTGGGGAGGACAGAGACCTCAACCGGGTACAACACCATAGAGTCCAGCCTCCAGAGCAGCCATTTTCTCCATGGGAGCTGATCCCTGTAGTCTGGAGATGAGCTGTCATCCCAGGGGATCCCCAGGTGCCCCCCGAGAGTTCATTCCTTCCTTGTAGGCATCCAAGAAGCATTTGCTTGCAAACTGCTGGAAGCTGATTGAGATGAATCCTTTGTTCTGATCCAGCAAAGCTTCTCAGGCTTTCCCTTTACCTAGGCCGTGATTATAAACGAGGTATTCTCTATTGGATGCAATTCTCATATAATTTATGTAAAAATCAAGGTGGTTGTTTTGAACGCCAAACAGTTCCCGGCAAGCCCATCTTGGCCGTCGGATCCCATCCTGTGGATTTTTAAGCTGCTTATAATGTCCATTTCCTCATACACAGCAGAATGGTTAAAAAAGGGGAGAAATGTTACCGAAAGAGAAGGCAATTGTTTTTGTGTAGATTAACTGGCTTCTGATTTGTCCAAAAACGAGGCAGACAAAGAGGGCCAAACCTAATTTGTGATTTGCTTTTAGTTCACATCGAACGTATGTGTTTCGCCATCACGATTGGGATATTCATGGAGAGCAGTGAACTTTTGCTACCACTGAGGACTCTTCTGTTTTGCCTCTGTAGGGTTGCCCGTTCTGAGTTGGGAAGTATCTGGAGATTTGGTGTGTGTGTGTGGAACCTGAGGATAGGGATGCCAAGTCGAAAATCGTCAAGAGCGGGGGACTCCCGTCCGGCGTCCTATGCACCCCCAACGTACCCGGCGTCATAACGTCACTTCCTGGTGAAGCGCACCCCGGGGTGGGGTTCCCCCCGGGCCCCAATCCGCCGGCGGTGGGAAACGGGCCTCTGGGGCGGGGGTTTCCCCGCCCCCCCCGGGGGGACTTGGCAGCCCTACCTGAGGAAGTCAGGGTTTTGGGAGAGGAGGGACATCAGCAGGGTATAATGCCCTGGAGCCCACCTTCCAAAGCACCCATTTTCTTCAGGGGAACTGATCTTGGTAATCTGGAGATCCATTGCAATAGTGGGAGATCATGGCCGCTGCAGCCTGGCAACCTTATATGTAGCATTTAAAAAACAATAACCCCCCCCTCCTACAACCAGTGTTCCCTCTAAGCTGAGTTAGTGTGAGCCAGTATATATATATATACACACATTTATTAATTTTCAAATTCAAATAAACACAAAAAATAAACATAATAACAAGTAATTTACAATCAAACTCTTCACAACATCTCGGGAATATAAATTAGTGAAGTAATAGTTAAGACAACATATCAAATCTCTATGCACATGACTCTTTAACCCCTTACACAAAAGTAATGATATCTCGATATATATTCTGCTTGGTGGGCAGTAATTGGGGAGAGTTTCCAATAACATATTCCGTAAAAGGAAGCCGAATAGAATCTGCAGTCTTATCCATTGCTTAAAATTCCCATATCTTAGTTAAGGTTAAGACAAAGAAAGACATCCTATTCGAGGAGACAACACCACTGTTCCCTCTTGTGTGAGCTAGCTCACAGTTTTTTAGCCTCTGGCTCACACCTTTTTGTTTTAGCTCAGGCAGGAGGGCTCCCGAGCAAACTGATTGTTGCAGCAGCCAAATGGCTCGCTCACAACTTTAATGCCAGTATCTCACAAAGTAGGATTTTTGCTCACGAGACTCCACAGCTTAGAGGGAGCATCGCCCACAGCCATACCTCAGTCATTAGAGTCAATTACAAGCCCCTCAGTCCCCACAGACGGCGAGGGAAGCTGTTTGAATTCTCTTCCTGTCCTCCATCTGTCGGCTTTCTGACATCTCTGTCAGACGCTCAGTCCAGGAACGGGCTCCAGTGGACATTCAGGCTCTGGCAGACAATGAATGGAAGTGGTCCCGCCCCCTTCCCCCCCCCCCCCCAAAAAAAAAATGAAAGTGTGACTCCTTTCCAAGTGACCTCATATGGTTCCTGAGCAATTGATATTTGAACAAAAGGACTGGATTGCGGCCTTCTTAAAATCTCTCCAGATTCTCAGTGGTCTAAAAGAATTGCTCGCAGGACTCTCCGTGATCATATTTCTCTTGATGGGGTGGGCTGTGACATCGCTCACAAGTCATTAATAATACTTATTGTGTCCAAGCTGCTTTCCCTAAGTGCCAGAGACCATTAATATATAGTAGTTCAGTACTCTTTTCAGCTGTAAGACAGGACAGTACTAGTGCTCTCCCCACACTGCTTGGAAACAGGAGGGTTGTGGGGAGGCAGTGTTCTGGGAGAAAATTTTAAAAAGAAAAATAAGGCCTCGTCTACTTACAGGAAGTTCTTCCCACAGAGATCCTGGTGATCTCTAGAGCTACCTGGAAATGACAAAGGGTAGCTTTTGGAATTGCTGGAAACTCTATGGTAAAACCAAAAATTCTGACTATAGAGTTTCTGGTGATTCCTAGAGCGATCCTTTATCACTTCCCAATAGTTCTAGGAATCGCCGGGAACTTTATGGTAACAACTTCCTGTAAGTAGACAAGGCTTTATTTTTCTTTTTCATCCCCCCCCCCCACCCCTATCAGGGGCTTGGCAGCGCTATCCAATATTAGAGTTGATCCACTCAGTGTGTTGAGGTGTGCACAGAGTCAACAACTTTCCCAGTTCACAGCTCAGGTATGTAACCATTGTGCTACACCAGCTGAGAGTCTTAGGAGGCTATACCGAGTGCAGCACTGTGGGAGCTGGGTAGGGTTACCAGCCTCCTGGAATTACAATTAATCTTCAGACTATAGAGATCAGTTTGCTTTGGCTGCTTTGGAGGGTGGACTCTTTGGCCTTATACCCTACTTTGGTCCTTTCTTTCCCCAAGTCCTGTCCTCCCCAACCTCCCTCCCCCCCCCCCCAAAATAGCCAGGTATTTCCTAACCCAGAGTTGGCAACCCTCGAGCAGGGCATTTTGCATGTTTCCCAAAGGCTCATGGGGATGCTTTTGAAAGACTCATCATGACCTAAGTGGTATACAGCAGGACTGGGCTAGCAGAAAGGGGAATGACTGGAGAAGAGAAAGAAGAGAGTTTTTTTTTAAAAAAAAAATAGGGCATGGTTTCCAGTCCTGAAAAACACAAAATGCTTTACATCTGACAACAGCACTACGGATAAGATTAGAATTTCAACAGCCAATCCATATGCAAAAGAACCTCCACAGGAAAGCTCCTCCATTAGCATGTCCACAGCCTGGGGAACTCCTACAAGATAATGACTCAGCCCTACCCCACCTTCCTGAGTAGATATCAGTTACCTGCCTACCATTTTTCTTCTCACCTTGACACAGAGCGTACTCCATCTCTCTGTGCTACACCTCTGAGGGTGCCAGTCACAGCTGCTGGCGAAACGTGAGGTCCTGCAATGCCAAGACTACAGCCAGACAACCTGGAAAATCTACAACAACTAATGATTGGAGAAGAGCTGAATGCATCACTCTTCTGCCCTTCTAAGCTTTCTTGCCCTGTGGAAGGGAACACAAAAGGCATTTAAATGCCCTCTGAGCTGGGTTTTTTTTGATGTCCTTGTTGCCCTGTCCCTTGAAAGGAAGGGCTAGAAGAAGGCTCAGAGCCTCCCCCTTTAAAGACAGACATTCAGATTAACTGAACTATCATTTTACCGCCTCCTTAAAAATTTAAATGTCCCCCGAACAAAAAAAATCCTGGCTACGGTCCTGCATGAGATCACACTAGCCTGGGCCATCCAGGTCAGGGCTTGAAACTTCTAGGCTAATAGGATAAGAGGCAACCAATGTTAGGAGCTGTGGGAGAATTCCCTTGTAAAAAATGTGATCCTGTTTCTGAGAGTTCCCCGAGAAAGTTCCTATCTACGGAGCTGATTCTGAATCAAGTTCAGGGAAATTTGCCTGCAGATCTCAGCCAGTGGGCTTTCGCTCTGCTCTCTGCTCCCAGCCAGGAAATTAGCCTTTTAAGAAATCAAAAGTTGGCAGCCCTACTCACGTATCAGAAAACGTGTGCAATACGAGGATACACAGGGGATCAGGCTGGAGTCAAGGTGAAATGGAAAATCGGCATGGCTGGATGCGAGAAGCAGCTCTCCCACGTTCTGGTGCGAATCCCTTTCCATCCTGCGTCACACGTGTCACTGCGATTAGCATCACGGAATGTTTAAAGGACAAGCCCAGACCTTCCTGGATGGATAGAGAAGGTTGAATTTTATTGCAGTGGCCATAAAAGTGTGCGTGGGGGGTGGGGAGGCAGCCTGGATCAAAAGGTAGAAATGCCAAGGCCTGCACTTGTCTAGACTGTGCTTAGAATAACTGAACTTTTCAACTCTCCCTTGAGTGGCTCGTCTCATTATGCTCCTTGCTACCTGACCTACTTTTTTTTTTTGCGCATATCCCTGAAGATATCATAACATCTCTCTGAATAGCCTCTGACAAAAGCAAACATAATTTTCACAATGCTGAATCAACAGGAACGGCTGAAGAGAGAGCAGCTGGCACAGAATGCCGTAATGTCAAAGTGGGTGATGCGGTTATGAGCATTTGTGCCGTACGAGCAAACCGATGGCACAAAATTTGTGCCATACAAGGACTTGTGTGACATGAGCATTGTGCAATACGAGTGTTCGTGTGGTACGAGCATTTGCATGGTACGAGTGTTCGTGTGATACGAGTGTTCATTTGATGCCAGTGTTTGTGTGATTTGAGCATGCATGTGATACAGGTTTTGGTGTGATACCAGCATTCATGTGATGTAAGCATTTCTGTGATACAAGAATTTATACAATAGGAGCATTTATGCAATATGAGTTTTTGTTTGAGACAAACATTTGCATGATATGCATTCACGTGACACAGGTTGTTGTGATACAAGCATTCGTGTGATATAAGCATTCATGTGATACAGGTGTTGGTGTGATATGAACATTTGTGTGATATGAGTATACATGTGATACAAGCATTCGTGTGATACGAGCATTCGTGTGATACAAGTGTTTGTGTGTGATATAAGCATTTGTGTGACACAAATGTCCATACAATAGAAGCATTTGTGCAATTTGAGTTTTTGTGTGATATAAACCTTTGCATGATATGAGCATCCATGTGATACAAGTGCTCGTGTGATACGAGCATTCGTGTGATACAAGCATTCATGTGATACAGGCAATGGTGTGATATGAGCACTGGCGTGATACAAGTGCTGGTGTGATATGGGCGTTGGTGCGATATGAGTGATTGTGGCCTCGTTCACATGGGGAATTTGCTGCGGGAGAGCCACGAGTGGATGGCGGATTTTCCGGCTGTGATCACACCACAACATCTGGGAAGTGGAGCACACCCGTGGCAAACCCGTGGCATGCCGCCGAAAATGCGCTATTACAAAATACTTCAACGAAGGTGGTAGCAAACGGTTTGCCACAGGCTGCCTCCAGACTCCCTTGGTGTGATCACGCCGGCGCGGCTTTTCCCTCCGGCTATCTGCGTTGCAGCGCACACGCCGAGGGCCGGAACTGTGGGTTGCTGCCGACGTGTCTGATCACATTGTCGCGTGGCTACTTGCAGCGCCGCAAATAGCCACGCCTCCCCCCGCATTTTCCGGCCCGTGTGACCGGGGCCCGTGTAATACAAGTATGTATGGCCCCTTCCAACTCTGTATGCCTCTTTCCAACTCAGTGATTCTAAATATTCATGCAATAATGCTTTAATTGTTATTTTTAAGTTGCCTTGAGGCAAGAGGAAAGGCAGGGTATATATATTTTACAAAAATAAGATAAACAAATATCTTCACTAGCGGGATACCCAGCGAAGTTGGGGAATCTGTATAGAGGTGCGTGGATCTCTACATAAGATGTGGCGAGTGTGTGTGTGTGTGGGAGGGGGGTTCCACAGCTCACAACCTAGAAGAATGTGCCACTTAGGTCTAAATCTCAGGTGGGTGCTAACCCAGGTTTGGGCTGTACCACTTTAGACACACAAAAATACCCCCTCCAAATATCCCTTCACATGGGAGACTAGCATGCCAGGAAGACAGAGGTAGGCGAGAACTCTTCTTCCCAATAAGCTCGTTAGGAATTGATTTTTATTTTTATGGAAGAGCATTGAGTCATGGGGGCCCGAGTCAAGGAAAACTAGGTTTCTGTTGCCCACCCAGGAAACAGATAGGCTGATTGTGTAATATTTTGATATCTGCAGCCTGCTATTAGAACTAAGAATTTTCAAATAGAGGAAAGGGTGAAGGGAACAGGTTGTTCTACTGGATGCTGTGTGGTCATGGCCATTAATTCTCCACTGAGAGTAAGAAAACCTTATCTTTGCTTGTGATTTTTCTAGGTGGTGGTTCATTTGGGGGAGGGAGATATCTCCCAGGTCCCCCAAACTGCAATCTGTTACCTTACTAGCACTCTCAGACTTTTGAAGATACTTCACCTACCCAATTACAAATATGCTGTAGAATTTTGAACAATACTGTACCCTGTACAATATTTATTTATTTTATCTCATTTATACCCTGCCCTCCCCGCACGCGGGCTCAGGGCAGCTTACAAAACACAAAAATGGGGGGCAGAGACGGGTGGCAGGGGACCCCCGCCTCCATCGGGGGTGGGGGTGGTCTTGCAACCCTACTGTATAGAGACCTTCCAATTTCTAGGGGTTTCAAAAGCTCTTCCACAAGATGCAAAGGGGATTGGGGAACGCCACATTTTAGCTTGGCAAATGATGGACGGTCCAACCATTCTCTTCACTGTGTGGACAAGAGGAAGACAAGCTGCCTTTATTTTTGGGCAGGAACGCACAGGAACGGAGTTCCGCCTGGCTCCTGAGTTGGCCACGCCCAGCAGGAACTCATTAGCATAATAGGCCACACCCAACAGCAGACACTCATTAGGATTGGCTACAGTAGGGGTGTGTGGCCTAACATGCAAAGAAGTTCCTGCTACAAAAAAAGCTCTGGGTTTTGACAACAAACAAGGTAAACAGAATAAGAAGCAAAAGGTTGGTGTGGCTGGATGACCACCCTTCTGGTAACATGTGAGTACGGCCTAATATGCTAATGAGTGGTGCTGTCAGGGGTGTGGCCCAATATGCTAATGAGTTTCTGCTATTGGGTGTGGCCTATTATGCTAATGAGTTCCTGCTGGGCTTTTTCTACAAAAAAAGCCCTGTGTGAGACACAACAGTTTTGGGGAAAGAGGGACTCAGTTTTAGTCCCCCCTCCCCAAGAAAAATCTCCATGGCACAAATTTGTACTCATTCCCCCCACCCCGTGCCAGAATGACATCAAAGGGATGCAGGATCGATGTGGGCGTAGCTGGCACTCCATCAACAGAAGACGAATAGTTTAATTCCACCTCTGTTGAAGTCTCAACTCCATCACCCATGATTTGCCAGCCAGGTGGCACGTATGTGAAAGAAAGGTGGAAATCGTACTATAGCTTAAAACAAAATAATCCAGGAACAATTCATAGCAATTATGGACAGAAAGCAGTTGGAATAAAGATGGTGCGTGCGAGGCGGCGGGGGGGGGGGGGAAAGATATCTTTCTTTGATCCAGTCCTATGTGAAATTAATGCACAAAGGTCTTTTCTGATATCTAGCCTTACAGCTGAGTGTCCATTCCTCATTCTCCCCTTCTCCCAACATGTTGGGAGAACCTTGATCGGTTATTCCTAGCAAACAGCCGTCACACATGGTTCCAGTTTGGTGTCGTTGTTAAGTGTGCGGACTCTAATCTGGGAGAACCGGGTTTGATTCCCCAGTCCTCCACTTGCAGCTGCTGGATGACCTTGGGCAAGCCATAGTTCTGTCAGAGCTGTTCTTAAAAATGAGCAGCTTCTATCAGAGCTCTCTCAGCCCCACCTGCCTCACAGGGTGTCCGTTGTGGGGAGGGGAAGGAAAAGGAGATTGTAAGCCACTCTGAGACTCCTTCGGGAAGTGAAGGGCGGGGTATAAATCCAATCTCTCCTCCTCCTACTCCTCCTCCTCCTCCTCCTCTTTCCCCCCCAGTTCAGATTGGGGGGAGGGCACAGGGAGACCAGCCCTGAGAATCTGAATCCCAACCACCCCTGTGTGTGTATGTGTGTAAAGAGCCCTCAAGTCGCAGCTGACTTATGGCAACCCCCACAGGGTTTTCAAGGCCAGAGACGAACAGAGGTGGTTTGCCATTGCCTGCCGCTGCACAGTGACCCTGGGCGTCCTTGGGTCTGAGATCTGATGAAATCTGGCTAGCCTGGGCCATCCAGGTCAGGCCTGACCAACCGCCTTGGCCACTTTATAAATTGGAGAAGAGGGAGAGGGAACAGGCAGAGGAGATGTCAGTTTGGTGCAGTGGTTAAGTGCGTGGACTCTAATCTGGGAGAACCAGGTTTGGTTCCCCACTCCTTCACATGCAGCCGCTGGTGTGACCTTCGGTCAGTCATAAGTTCTTTCAGAGCTGTTCTCTCAAGGGCAGTTCTCGAGAGAGCTCTCTCAGCCCCACCTACCTCACAGGGTGTCTGTTGTGGGTAGGGTTGCCAAATGTTTTTTGGCCGGGAGCGGGGGGCTCCCGGCCGGCGTCTTAGGCGTGCGTGCACGCGTCACCCAGAAGTGACGTCGCACGTTGGGGGTGGGGCCACGCCATTTGAGGGGAAAACTCTTTGTTTTCCCCTCAAATGGCGTGGCCCCGCCCCCAGCGTGCGACGTCACGTCCGGGTGACGCGCACATGGGGGGGTGGGGTTTCCCCCGGGCCCCGATTCCGCGGGAGCGGGAATTGAAGCTCGAAAGCGGGGGGGGGGGAATTCCGCCCCCCGGGGGCATTTGGCAGCCCTGGTTGTGGGGAAGGGAAGGGAAAGGAGATTGTAAACCACTCTGAGATTCCTTCAGGTAGTGAAGGGCGGGGTATAAATCCAATTTCTTCCTCCTCCTCGTCCTTTCCCCCCTTCCCAGGCCTATTTTTCTAAACATCAGCATGGCACAACCAAAGGACTAGGTGGCAGAGTGAGCAGAGGGAATGGTCATGCGTTCGGCATAAGAACAGCCACCTTCCATCCACCCGGGCTTTCCTTTTCTGACCTCAAGGTGACCCTACTTATGCAAAAGATACTTAGGAACCCATAAGGCGTGAGTCAGCTCCGCTGGAATCTACGGTCAGATCTGATGTGGTTTCTTCCGGCTTCAACAGACGTGGAGGTTAATGAAGTCACTGAAAACAACAATTACCTGACCTGTTATGTCCTGGAAAACAAAGCATCGGCCTGCAAGGCTTTGGCGTACCTGGGGACCCGTCTCTGGACCTGATGACCCTTCCCAATTAAACCCCTTTCACTCTGATTGACTGACTTGCGGGTGGCATTTCTGCTTTCAGGATGTTTCCGGTCGCCTTTTAGTCTCATCTTGCAAAACAGTCCACCCCTGTAGCCCTCCTCAACATTGGACCAAAGTAAATAAACACATATAGGTACGTTCAGAGGACAGCCCTCTGTTGATCTGCAGTAGAACAGCTAGATTCAAAGCTGCTTAAAGAAAACAGTTCAGTTTACGAAAGAAGAAATAAACTCTGATAGAACAGAGGAGAGGGAGAGAGGCTTAACTAACTGACTAACTGCTGTGGAAGACGGGAACGAAGGGGAGGGGGGATGGCTCAGTTGGAGCAGGAAGTCTCCAAAGAGCCAATCTGGAGACAGGAAGGACAGAATTTGACACTGTGGGAAGTCCCACATCCAGCGATGGGAACTAGCAGTGCTTCAGCTGTCCTCTGCAGGTTGTTCTTCTGATCATCTTCAACTAGGTGTGCTATAGACCTGGTATATTCCAACATATTGGACTTAAATCTAAATACACACACACACACACACACAGGTTATCTTCATAGACTACATTAGTGATTCGATGAACTACACTCTCATGCATGAATACTGCAATATACGTGCCGCCAAAACAGTTGGTCGCTTTCACTTCCCAAATTAATCTCTTCCTCTTGTATCTTTGCCCTTTTGTTCCCTGTACTGTGTGTCCTTTACATAAAGTGATTTTCACACTTCCTCTCCTTAGGGGGACATTTCCACATTTATCTCTGACAGCACTGGTGGGAGGTGCCGTCGAGTCGCAGCCAACCGATGGAGACCCCCCCGTAGGGTTTTCAAGGCAAGAGACGGACAGCGGTGGTTTGCCATGGCCTGCCTCTGAGTAAAAGGTAAAGGTTCCCTCGCTCGAAAGCCAGTCGAGTCCGACTCTAGGGTTGCGGCGCTCATCTCCGTTTCAAAGCTGAAGAGCCAGCGCTGTCCGAAGACGTTTCCGTGGTCATGTGGCCGGCATGACTAAACACCAAGGCGCACGGAACGCTGTTACCTTCCCACTAAAGTGGTACCTATTTATCTACTTGCCATTTCTTGCTTTCAAACTGCTAGGTTGGCAGGAGCTGGAACTAGAGACGGGAGCTCACTCCGTCATGCGGCACACCCGGGTCTCGAACTGCTGAACTACCGCCCTTCCACAGCCTGCAGTTCAGCGTCTTAACCACTTGAGCCACCGCAGGTCTGAGTAGCAGGATCTAAATCTAGCCTGCCTCTGTGTAGCAGCCCTGGACTTCCTTGGTGGTCTCCCAGCTGAGTCCTAATCCCGCTCAGCTTCTGAGATCTGATGAGATCGGGCCAGCCTGGGACAACCAGAGCGTGGCTGTGCATTACAGCACAGTGTATTGCCGTTATGGCACTGCTCTGTGTTTAAGAGTCTCCTGGGGCACGGTGAAGGACCCGCTTGCTGGTGAAGGATCCCGCAAAAACTGAGAACACATCAAACGCATGGGTTGGGGCACTTGTGTGACTTGTAAAGCCTGCTTGATTGCGAGCCAGTGTGAAGCTGCCATTTTTTGGAAGGACTTGCTGCTGTCAACCATGCCTTAGTTGCCATGGAGATGAGAACAAGAATGTCTACTTTCGTTTCTGGCCGCAGTACTGTTACCTGTACCATGTAACCTTGAGACCTAACTGTGTCTGGTATCCTCTTTCCCCGAGAACTGCTTACTGTTATTCCAGCGGGCTTTCTAGCTTAGGTGCGATTGGCCAAGAGCCATCAATGACCTGTTTAAGTTTAGTATAATTGCTTGCTTCATGCGCTTGTCCTCAGTTCTAACAAAGAATCGTTAAGAGTCTGGATCCTATCAATGTCTCAATAAACTTTAATTCTCCTGATTGACTTTTATTGGGAACTGATTTCTCCGGGGGCTCTGACAGCTGCTAGTGTGTAGAGAAGGGTGGCACCACATCTCCTGCTTCTCTTCGCATGGACATTGACAGGAGCAGCAGGCTAGCAAGGCCAGGGCACTCTGCGTTAAAGTGAATTCCTTCTTAGAACAGGTGGGTTCAGAGACTCTAGCTCCTCCTCTTTCTGACACGTGAGAAATTCTTGGAGATTTGAGGGCAGAGCCAGAGGAAAGCAGAATTTGGGGAGGAGAGGGAGAAGAGTGTGAATATGGTTCCATAGAGTCTACCTGCCATTTTCTCCGGGGGAGCTGATCTCTGTTGCCTGGAGATCAGTTGTAATTCTGGGAGATCTCCAGCTACCACCTGGAGGTTGGCAATCCTAACTGTCCTTGCTCCCCTTTCAGGTAAGTAACTGCCCTCGCTCCCCTCGCAACCCTAACTGCCCTCGCTCCCCTTTCAGGTAAGTAACTGCCCTCACTCCCCTCGCAACCTTAACTGCCCTTGCTCCCCTTTCAGGTAAGTAACTGCCCTCACTCCCCTCGCAACCCTAACTGCCCTTGCTCTCCTTTCAGGTAAGTAACTGCCCTCACTCCCCTCGCAACCCTAACTGCCCTTGCTCTCCTTTCAGGTAAGTAACTGCCCTCACTCCCCTTGCAACCCTAACTGCCCTCGCTCCCCTTTCAGGTAAGTAACTGCCCTCACTCCCCTCGCAACCCTAACTGCCCTTGCTCCCCTTTCAGGTAGGTAACTGCCCTCACTCCCCTTGCAACCCTAACTGGCCTCACTCCCCTTTCAGGTAAGTAACTGCCTTCGCTCCCCTCGCAACTCTAACTGCCCTCGCCCCCCTTTCAGGTAGGTAACTGCCCTTGCTTCCCTTGCAGCCCTAACTGCCCTCGCTCCCCTTTCAGGTAAATAACTGCCCTCACTCCCCTCGCAACCCTAACTACCCTCGCTCCCCTTTCAAGTAAGTAATATGAGGCGACCACAGCTTCTCTCTCAGGGAGCCCTTTTGCAAAACCACTCAGGATACCCCTTTGATGCCTGGATTCTCATCTTTTTTTCGCACAGACCCCGCCTTCTCCTTCACTATTTCTTCCCGCCCTTCTCTCCTCACCCCAGACGGCAGCTCAAGAATCTGAAGCCACGCACTATGCCAGGGTGCCTCACGAGGTGGCTCAGTGTTGTTCCGATTCATTATTCACGCCAGCCGTCCAAGTTCAGCAAAGCCGATTCCTAGCCTGACAAATTAGCTACCGGTGCGTTTCATAAGTAATTTATCACGGAGACTTGTTAAAGGCGGCCTGGTTTTGCATATGAGAACACTGACGTTGGGTAGCGAGGGCCCTCATTTGACTAATGGCATTGGTCTGCGCATAGGCATGCTTGTGAGAGATGTGTCTGCCTGTGGAAGGCCTCTGGGTCTGCGACTTGAAGACTGCATCCTATATGATTTGCGAGCATGGATACGAAGCCCCAGTGAAGCACATGTTGCTCTATTTATGCTTCTCTGTCCCCTGTTATCCCTCATTTTCACTCTTCTCCTGCCTTTTGTTGTCTCCCCATGGACACGTGATACAGGATATGTTACCCCAGGCGATCTTAGGGTTTGCCCAGGTCAGATCTATGTTCAGGAAGCAATTTTTCTCCAGTCCAGTTTGGCTGGGGATCCTGGAGGGTTTTTTTTTGTTTTTTTTTGCTATTTTCTGGGCATGGAGCAGGGATCACTGGGGGTGTGGGTGGGAGGCAGTGTTCCCTCTAAGCTGAGTTAGTGTGAGCTAGCGCACAGTTTTTTAGCTTCTGGCGCACACATTTTTGTCTCAGCTCAGGAAGGAGGGCTCCAGAGCAAACTAATTTATGCAGTAGATAAATCACTCAGTCACAACTTTAAAACCAGTAGCTCACAAAGTAGAAGTTTTGCTCACAGGACTCCACAGCTTAGAGGGAACATTGGTGGGAGGTATTTGTGAATTTCCTGCATTGTGCAGGGGGGTTGAACTAGATGACCCTGGAGGTCACTTCCAGCTCTATGATTCTATATAGTGTTGCCAACCTCCAGGTGAGGCCTGGAGACCTCTCGCTTTTACAACTCACCTCCAGACTGCAGAGACCAGCGCCCCTGCAGAAAATGGCTGCTTTGGAGGGTGGACTCTGTGGCCTTGCACCCTGCTGTGGTCCCTCCCATCCCAAAACCCCGCCTTCTCCAGGCTCCACCCCTCCCAAACCTCCAGGCACTTCCCAACCCAGAGCTGGCAACCCTAAGGGAGCTGTTTCATGAGTCAGGCTCGTGGTCCCTCAGTAGTGTCTACTGAGACTGGCATCAGCCCTTCAGCTGGGGAGGCCGGGGACTGAACCAGAAAACCTTCCACATGCCAAACAAGATGCTCTGCCACTGAGCCACGTCCCCTCCCCATTGGTGGGCTTTCGACTGTACTGTCCTTGGGCTAGAGTTTGAAAGAGTTGGATATGTTTAGCCTGGAGAGGAGACGACTGAGAGGCGATACGAGAACCATCTTCAAGTCCTTGAAGGGCGGTCATCGAGGGGATGGTGCGCGGAGTTGTTTTCTGTCGCCCCAGAAGGTCGAACCGGAACCAGCGGGTTGAAATTAAATCAGAAGAGTTTTCGGCTAAGCATTAGGAAGAACTTTCTGACACTTAGAGCTTGGTTCCACAGTGGCACAGGCTTCCTCGGGAGGTGGCAGGCACTCCTTCTTTGGAGGTTTTCAAACAGAGGCTAGATGGCCATCTGATAGTAATACGGATTCTGTGAACTTAGGCAGATCATGGGAGGGAGGGCAGGAAGAGGAAGAGGAGGAGGAGGAGGAGGAGGAGATTGGATTTATACCCCGCCCTTCACTACCCAAAGGAGTCTCAGAGCAGCTTACAAACTCCTTCCCTTTCCCCTCCCCACAACAGACACCCTGTGAGGTAGGTGGGGCTGAGAGAGGTCTTGACAGAACTGCCCTTTCAAGGACAGCTCTTGTCAGAACTATGGCTTGCTCAAGGTCATCCAGCAGCTGCAAGTGGAGGAGTGAGGAATCAAACCCAGTTCTCCCAGATTAGAGTCCGCACACTTAACCACTACACCAAACTGGTGTAGGGTTGCCTCAGTGCTTAGTTCTTGTGGCCCTTTCTTACACGCCCAGGGAAATGCTGATTGCCACTTTGGGGTCAGGAAGCAATCCTGGAAAGTTTTTTGTCATCTTCTGGGCGTGGAACAGTGGTCGCTGCGGGTGTGTGGGGGGAAGGTATTTGTGATTTTCCTGCATTGAGCAGGGACTAGATGACCCTGGAGGTCCGTTCCAACTCTATGGTTCTATGATTCTAGAGACTGATCTGTTTTGCTTATGCTAAGTGCCATGCGCTTATTGATGATGACGGTGATGTGGAAATGAGAAACAACAAGCTATCAGGATTCGTGGAGGAGAGGAAACCCCACGCTTCGTCCTCTGCTCCCCCAGTGCTGGCTCTGACTTTTGCTTTGCTTTCCTTCCCCCTCCCCTCCTCCTTCTCTTTTTCATCCTGGCGTTTCTGGAGGCTGCTGCAACGTTAGGAACCGGGTTTTTTTGGATCGCTATGGCAACCCAAAATGCTACTTGAAGTCTTTGGGTAGGCTCTCTTCTTTTCCTTCTGCTCCCCTGCACCCCATTTTACAAAAGGTTTTTCTTCCTGCCAACCTGGTGTTCCTTCTGGGCGACGGAGCCCATGCTCTGAAGCCGTGGGGGCCCCCTGATGCAATTTGAAAGCATCCAGATGGGGTCCAGCCTATGGCTGCAGGGCTTTTTTTGTAGAAAAAGCCCAGCAGGAACTAATTAGCATAATAGGCCACACCCAACAGCAGGAACTCATTAGCATATTAGGCCACACCTCTGACAGCGCAACTCATTGGCATATTAGGCCACACCCCCATGTTACCAGAAGTGTGCTCATCCAGCCACACCCACCTTTTGCTTCTTATTCTGTTTACCTTGTTTGTTGTCAAAACCCAGGGCCTTTTTTTGTAGCAGGAACTTCTTTGCATGTTAGGCCACCCACCCCTAATGTAGCCAGTCCTAATGAGTTTCTGCTGTTGGGTGTGGCCTATTATGCTAATGAGTTCCTGCTGGGCGTGGCCAACTCAGGATCCAGCCGGAACTCCGTTCCTGTGCG
The DNA here is from genome assembly GCF_001447785.1 of Gekko japonicus. Classification (NCBI taxonomy): domain Eukaryota; kingdom Metazoa; phylum Chordata; class Lepidosauria; order Squamata; family Gekkonidae; genus Gekko; species Gekko japonicus. The sequence goes on along the minus strand of NW_015175380.1, from coordinate 250,208 downwards.
TTCCTGCCCAAAAATAGCCCTGAGTGACCCCGTAGAGCTTTCCAGGCAAGAGATGAGGAGGGAGGGTTTGCCACTGCCTGCCTCTGCACACGTGACTGTGGACTTTTTTTTTTAACCTTCAACTTCTACCCCGCTCGAACCCCTCCCATGGGCCTCTGAGCGGCTTACATAGTTTGTATTATCCCTATCTATGGGCACATATATATATCGTATTAGGGGCGGGACTACCTAAAGGCACTCGGTGGGATTCAGTTGACGTGTCTTCAGCTCGTCTCGGCTTTCTCGGCTTCGGGTGAAGAAGAAGAGATGGGATTTATACCCCGCCGTTCACTTGGAGTCTCTGAGTGGCTTACAAACTCCTTTCCCTTCCCCTCCCCACAACAGACACCCCGTGAGGTAGGTGGGGCTGAGAGAACTCTGATACAAACTGCTCTTCTTCAAGGACAGCTGTGCCAGAGCTTGTGACTGATCCAAGGTCACACCAGCAGGTGCAAGTGGAGGAGTGGGGACTCAAACCCGGTTCTCCCAGATTAGAGTCCGCACACTAAACCACTACACCAAACTGGCTCTCAAACTGGTGGTGTCCAGTGTTCCCTCTAAGCTGAGTTAGTGTCAGCTAGCTCACAGGGTTTTTTTAGCCTCCAGCTCACACCTTTTTGTCTCCGCTCAGGAAGGAGGGCTCCAGAGCAAACTAATTTATGCAGCAGCCAAATCGCTCTCTCACAACTTTACTGCCAGTAGAGAGCCAGTTTGGTGTCGTGGTTAAGTGTGCCGACTCTAATCTGGGAGAACCAGGTTTGATTCCCCACTCCTCCACTTGCACCTGCTGATGTGACCTTGGGTCAGTCACAAGCTCTGGCACAGCTAACTTCCAGAGAAGAAGTCATTGAATTTGTACCCCGCCGTTCACTACCCGAAGGAGTCTCAGTGCGGCTTACAATCTCTTTCCCCTTCCCCTCCCCACAACAGAGACCCTGTCAGGTCGGTGGGGCTGAGAGAGCTCTCTCAAGAACTGCTCTGGAGAGAACAGCTCTGAAAGCATTTGTGACTGAACCAAGGTCACACCAGCAGCTGCATGCAGAGGAGTGGGGAATCAAACCCGGTTCTTCCAGATTAGAGTCCAGGAGGGATTTAGCCCCCAAACCACATTCTTCATCTCACCAGATCTCACTGCTACTGTGTTATTGGTATAATTTGTCAAGAATTAACTAAATGTTTGAATAAAAGGAAAGATATAAAAAGAGTCCACGGGGTGCCGTTTTCCAATTAGCGAGGGTCACCTCCCCTGCTGAGGTTTAGCGTGCTAATGAGATCTCCAAATCATGTTTGGGTCTCTCTGTTTTCCCTGCTGGCAGCCCTGTGTGGGATCCATGGAGGCCCCCCCCTAAGGGAAGGCAGTGGGGAAGGAATATTATTGCTTTCCACAACAATAAGAACTCCGATAGGGACAAACAGATTTTCCACAGCTGGTGCTGCAGCCTTGCCTGCTAGGCACAAGAACATAAGAAGAGCCTTGCTGGATCAGACCAGTGGTCCATCTAGCCCAGCATCCTGACTCACAGTGGCCAACCAGTTCCTCTGAAGGGCCTACAACAGGGCAGAGAGGCCAAGGTCTTCATAAGAACATAAGAAGAGACTTGCTGAATCAGACCAGTGGTCCATCTACTCCAGCACTTTGTCTCACACAGCGGCCAACCAGTTCCTCTGGAGGGCCAACAACAGGGCAGAGAGGCCAAGGTCTTCATAAGAACATAAGGCCTGCTGGATCAGACCAGTGGTCCATCTAGTCCAGCACTTTGTCTCACACAGCAACCAACCAGTTCCTCTACACAGCCAACAACAGGGCAGAGAGGCTGAGGCCTTCATAAGATCATCAGAAGAGCCCTGCTGGATCAGACCGGTGGTCCGTCTAGTCCTGCATCCTGTCTCATACAGTGGCCAACTGTTGGGTATTACAAGTTGAAAACACTCAGTATATCTGGGGTTAAATGTTTGTTTATGTTACTCACAGGAAGTCACATGTTTTTAATGTAACCAATGTTCTTTAGCTGTAGAATACCCCGGAATTTTGTCCCTGATCTAGGAATTTGATTGGGACTAAAGTGTCAAGGTGTATTAGCATTTTATGGCTCTCTTCCTGTCCTGCTGGATCAGACCGGTGGTCCATCTAGTCCTGCATCCTGACTCACACAGTGGCCAACCAGTTCCTCTGGAGGGCCAACAACAGGGCATAGAAGCCAAGGCCTTCATAAGAACATCAGAAGAGCCCTGCTGGATCAGACCGGTGGTCCATCTAGTCCTGCATCCTGACTCACACAGTGGCCAACCAGTTCCTCTGGAGGGCCAACAACAGGGCATAGAAGCCAAGGCCTTCATAAGAACATCAGAAGAGCCCTGCTGGATCAGACCGGTGGTTCATCTAGTCCTGCATCCTGACTCACACAGTGGCCAACCAGTTCCTCTGGAGGGCCAACAACAGGGCATAGAAGCCAAGGCCTTCATAAGAACATCAGAAGAGCCCTGCTGGATCAGACCGGTGGTTCATCTAGTCCTGCATCCTGACTCACACAGTGGCCAACCAGTTCCTCTGGAGGGCCAACAACAGGGCATAGAAGCCAAGGCCTTCATAAGAACATCAGAAGAGCCCTGCTGGATCAGACCGGTGGTTCATCTAGTCCTGCATCCTGACTCACACAGTGGCCAACCAGTTCCTCTGGAGGGCCAACAACAGGGCATAGAGGCCAAGGCCTTCATAAGAACATCAGAAGAGCCCTGCTGGATCAGACCGGTGGTCCATCTAGTCCTGCATCCTGTATCACCCAGTGGCCAACCAGTTCCTCTGGAGGGCCAACAATAGGGCACAGAGACTGAGGTAGATGCCAGACCCCCCAGGGAGGGTGGCAGTCCCCCAGTTTCAGGAGCTCCTCTTCACTCCCAATTACACCCTCAAACAGGCAAGAAGCTGGAAATAAAGGCAATGTGCCTACATGAACTAGAAGTGACGTAGGCACAACAGTGACATTGGGGGTGGGTTTTCATGCTCTGGTTTGGGTGCAAAACTGCATGGTAGAAGAGTTTTGCCCCAAAATCAGTATGTCAACCCCCTCCCCCCCATGTGCCTACGTCACTTCCGAGTCACGTAGGCACATCATGTTTATTTTCAGTGTTCTTACCCTGCTCCTGGCAGGTCTGAGGGACCAGGCAACCCCAGGCCACGACCTTCCCCTGATGTTGCCTCCTGGCTCTGGGATTCAGAGGCTTAGTCACCATGGCTAGTAGCCATTGATAGACTTATCTTCCATGAATCTATCTAATCCCCCTTTTAAACTGCTTATTCCTATGGTCATCACTATGTCCTCAGAAAGCAAATTCCACATTTTAATCACTCTCTGTCTTGTCCTGCCTTTTCTGAGCAATTTTCTCAGAGGTGCTTTTGCTTCCAGCCATGCTTCAAGGCTTTCCTTGTGAGGAGCGCCTCCTGTCCTCCGGGCTAGTGCAGGGGTGTCAGATATGTGGCCCGGGGGCCGAATCAGGCCCCGGGAGGGCATCTATCAGGCCCACAGTGGAAATAGCTGTCTTCTTCTTCTTCCAGTTCTGCTGCTGCTGTGTCATTGTAGGTTTGCAGCTTACAGACACACACCTGAACAGCGTACTCAAGACTGCAACAGCACAGACATTTTGATACAATAATTCAGAGCAAGAGGTGTCAGTTAAATAACTGTTAAATAAACAAAATATTGCAAGACAGCTAATGTTTCAAGCATGTTTTTATTTTAAGTTAAAAAAACCACCCTTTGTGTTTGTGTCCTTTATAAACTTTATATCTCTGCTACCTGGCTCTACATTTTATGACACACGTGACCCGGCCCAACAAGGTCTCATTTATGTCAGATTCAGCTCTCATAACAAATGAGTTTGACGCCTCTGGGCTAGTGGGTTTCCTCTCTGGCCTGTCCCTGTCACAGAGATTTAACTCGAATGTCCATGCCAGTTGAAAGACAGGACATTTACTTTTCCACCCTTTCCCAGGCTAACATCAGCTTGGGGGCTGGGAGGTCTGTTATCAGTGATGGCCCCAGGTTTTTTTTGCCCACTAGGTGAGGATACATTCTGGTGCCCCCCCATGCGGGGTGGGGCAGGGGCGGGCACCGGAGCCGCAGCAGGTGGGCTAAGGGGGCGAGCTGCAAATGCATGCAGAGGGGGGCCGGGATCGCTCGAGGGGGGGCCTGTGCCAGGCTGCAAAAGGAGCTCCAAAGAGACCGTGGGGGTGGGGGCAGCAGAGGGTGAGTGGCACTTTCCCGTCGTCCCGGGCTGTTCCCCGCGCCTGCCGCCCCGCCTCCTCTTTCTGTCTGGGGGGCTGCAAAGAGGGGTGTCTCTTGCCGGGGATTGAACAAAAAGCCAGCAAAGGAGGCTTCCTATGCGGGCAAGGAGGGGATGAGGATGGCAAGAATGGCACCCTCGTCGAGCCATCACCCTAGGCAAGTCTAAAATTTAACAATAATGGGCCGGCCCTGTCTATTATGATTGTCTAAAAGGGCTTATATCTCTTCACTCCATGTGCTACAGCCATGATTCAAATCAGCCCCTCCCCCCAAAAATGCTGGAAGGATCCAGTGATCGCTGTTCCAACTTCTAGCCCAGCCTTGGTGACTTCTCTCATAAACAATGAAATGTCCTTAAAATGTGCATGCCAAAGGCACAAAGCCATTATATAAACCTCGTGCTCCGCCCCCTACAATCAAGGGTGTAGACTTTCCAATTTCCCGGGGGGGGGGGGGCTGGGGCTGGGCCAGAGGCATTGCTTTGCTAGGAGCAAGGGTGGCTCCCGGGGGAGGCTGAGGACCTTCCCGAAAATTTCGGTGGGGGCTGAAGCCCCGCCGCCCCCACGAAGATTACGCCTATGCCTACAATACATCAGAGGAAGGTTTGGCTTCCACTGGGTCCTAGCTTGCCTCTCTTAAAGCTTGGGTGGGATAAACTCTTCTCTCCAGCCAGATAGCTGGTTGGCAGCTAGTGTACTTTGTCTCTTTCACTCCCTTCAGCCTTGGTTCCGTTCGAAATGATCTATGAATGGCACTGGATCACTTCAAAAAATATCGTCCTCCCATCCGTCAGCGGCAAAGGATGACATGTACGCTTGGATTCCGAAAAGCGCCCTTGGAGCGGCAAAGTTTATTTAGCCTTTTTGGAAGAGAGATTAGCTTGTGGAGAGTTTAATGACAGGCTTGGAAAGTGTAACCAGATTGCGTGTAGCTCAGGCATGCCTCCCGAGCTTTCACTAGCTGTACCAGCCCGTGATTTAATTATATATGGAGCTTAGGCACGCCTCTCTATTTCTTGCTGTGGATTTTTATGGCGGGGGGGGGAGGGTTGGTTTGGGGACGCTTGTCGGGAAATAGCAACAGGAGTGCCGCTCCTGGCAGAGGGTGGGAAGGAGAGGAGCTGCTAAGCCTCTTGAGGGAACAACGTGGGGGGGGATGTTCACGGAGAGGAAGCCAAAGTCAAGCCTCCATCGTGCCAAAAAAAAAGGGAGAAAGAAACTGGCTTCAGGCTAGCCGAGGAGCCACAAGAGGGTGTGCCTCCTGGCTGTGTCATGCCACCTTTTGGGAACGGAAATGGAGCCTGGGTACTCAGTGGAGCATCCAGTTGCTTGCCAAATGGTGCCAACTTGTGGGATCTGTCGTGAGCAGTGGCTAGGGTTGCCAAGTCCATCTTCCACCCCCAGCGGGGGACTTTGGGGGCGTTCCTGGAGGGGGTGTGGCATCCCCAACGTGATGACGTCAAGTTGGGAATGTCTCCCTCCCCCCCCGCCCGTGCGCCGGATCTCCAGAAACGGCAGTTCCCTGCACTTAAAGTAGCCGGCAGCTGGCGTTTCCCCTTTAAGAGCAGCTGCGTTTCCCTTTTAAGAACGAAGCTGGCATTTCCCTGCAAGCTTGCGGAGTTCGCGCTTGGGAGGAAACACACTTAAAGGGAGAGAGATGGGTGGCTGTGGGTGTTGGGGGTGGGGCTTCCCCCGCCGGCCATCTGGCCGACGGCGGGTAGAACCCCCCCAAAATGGGGGACCCCTGGCAAACCAGGGGTTTTTGGCAACCCTAGCAGTGGCATGCAAAACAGGCATGGTAGCTGAGCTGCTTACTCTGGGTAGAGTTTGGGGAGGGGAAGGACCTCAGCTGGGTACAATGCCCTAGAGTCCACCCTCCACAAAAGCCATTTTCTCCAGGGGAACTGATCTCTGTCGCCTGGAGATTAGCTGTAATTCTGGGAGATCCCTGTGCCCCACCTGGACATTGGCAGCAGCTCTGCGCTAAAGAGACATGGTGGCAGTACAGACTCTGTGAAGTTATGTCAGAATTTCCGGAGGGACATATTGCTGGGAATTGAAAGTATCGTATGGCATTGTGTATGGAATAGCTAGTGGATCGCAAGGGTTTGGTTGCCGAAGCTGTAGCTTTTTTTTTTGGCACTGCTTAGTTGGCAAGCTATGCTTATTATTATTTTTTTTAGGCTGAGAGCGCTGTGACTTGCCTTAGGTCACCCAGCTGGCTTCATGTGGAGGAGTGGGGAATCGAACCCGGTTCTCCAGATTAGAGTCTGTCGCTCTTAACCACTACACCAAACTGGCCCTCCATACTGCTGGGAATCTCCCCTCTTGGGACATAGAATCATAGAATTGTAGAGTTGGAAGGGACCTCCAGGGTCATATGGTCTAACCCCCTGCCCAATACAGGAAATTCACAAATACCTCCCCCACACACACTCTCAGTGACCCCTGTTCCATGCCCAGAAGAGGGCAAAAAACCCCTCCAGGATCCCTGGCTAAACTGGCCTGGAGAAAAATGGCTTCCTGACCCCGAAGTGGCGATCAGCATTTCCCTGGGCGTGTAAGAAAGGGCCACGAGAACTAAGCACTGAGGCAACCCATCCTGCCCTCCAGGCCTGTAGGTACAGTGGGGCATTTCGGGGCCCAGCCCCCTTTCTGCCAGACCCCCCCCAACTTACCACCCTGGCCAGGCCCCCCGACTTATTTCTCACACTCGCCTAGCACACACCTGCACTCCAAGCTGCACATTCGTGGCTTGGAGCGCAGGCACGTAGCCCTCACTTTCCCCGAAAAACATTTTAAATGCTTTGAGGGAGAAGCAGGGGCTGCACACACAGGCTTTCAATGCCCCCCCATTTTTTAAAAGCCTCCCCAAATTAAAGAATCGTGGCTACAGGCTTGCTGCCCTCCCTCTCATGATCTGCCTACGTTCACAGATTCAGCATTGCTGACAGATGGCCATCTAGCCTCCTTTTGAAAACCTCCAAAGAAGGAGGTTTTGTATACATGCTGATGAGCCTCCTGGATATGACTCCGGAGGTGAAAAGTGCATATTTGTAACCACCAAAAATGGCTCATCACAAGCGTCTCTTTCTTCATTATTTTGTGGAAGGGGAAAATAGAACCCACTCATAATGCCTCCGACAGGAGTCATAGCAAACATGTTTACTTCATATGGTCACCAGCTATGATTGCTATTTGCAGATGGCCGGAATAAATGGCCGTGCAGATTTGATGGGAAAGGAAAGTCATTTCCAAGGTGGAGTGTTCCCTTCTGTTCATTGCAGGGGGGTTTATTGACAGGAATGCATCAGCATCTCGGAAAGAAAGTTGAAAGATGTCTTCCAAATGGTTCTTTGGTTTACGAGGCTGGAGTGGGTTCCTTATTCCGGGTTCCTTATTCATTCCTTATTTGCGCCTTATTCACTAAGTCATCCAAAAACACTGAGGAGAGTCTGAAAGCTCTGAACCCCAAAATAAGGTATGGACCACCACATATCACGCACCCCCAGGACTCTCCCCTTCAAGGAGATATACCCTGTTTCCTGGCCCAAAGTGCAGGTCTTGTGCTAGCTGCTGCAAAGTGGTGTGCCCCAATGGCAATTACACAGGCAGACGCTTGGGCCACGATGCACCCCAAAACACTCTTTGGACTACCCCAAAGGACACATCCCCACACTCTGGAAAGTATACCCTGCAAGATGACATGCAGTGGTGCCCAGGGCTATTTTTGGGCAGGAACGCACAGGAACGGAGTTCCGGCTGGCTCCCAAGTTGGCCACGCCCAGCAGGAACTCATTAGCATAATAGGCCACACCCAACATCAGAAACTCATTACGATTGGCTACATTAGGGGTGTGTGGCCTAACATGCAAAGGAGTTCCTGCTACAAAAAAGCCCTGGGTTTTGACAACAAGCAAGGTAAACAGAATAAGAAGCAAAAGGTGGGTGTGGCTGGATGAGCACACTTCTGGTAACATGGGGGTGTGGCCTAATATGCTAATGAGCTGTGCTGTCAGGGGTGTGGTCTAATATGCTAATGAGTTTCTGCTGTTGGGTGTGGCCTATTATGCTAATGAGTTCCTGCTGGGCTTTTTCTACAAAAAAAGCCCTGGTGGTGCCTGGTCCAAATACTGATTCCGGAGTCACAGGCTCCTTTTCTACACAACTGGGGGGGGGAAGAATAGCATTTGAAGAGTAGCAGAAAGTAGCATTTCTTGCGCATCTCTGAGGAATACAAGAGTGCTGCAATCCTTGTGAAAATGTACTTGTAAGTCAAATTGCTGGCAATGCCTGTTTTCCTGGCCTCCAGCACCCTACGGGTGATCTGACTGCAATTTAAAATGAACAAGTGGGGTTTTTTTGCATCTGTTTAGCTGGTAACATTCATCAACACATTGGCAGCTAGCAGTTGCTGCCGTTGCCACAAGCTTAAAGTTTTACAGGATTGCTGGGGGTGTTCCTAGCAATCCCTCCCCCCAGCGTTCCAGTTCAGTTTGAGATGGGGGAACAACAATTCACACAAGCTTAGCAGAATGTCATGCTGGAGAAGTTTGAAAAAGAGTAATTTTATAGGGGGGGGAAGGCCCTGCTTAGACTTGCCAACCTCCAAGTGCGGGCTGGAAATCTTGAAGGATTATATATTTGAGCTCCACACTACAGAGATCAGTTCCCTTGGAAAAAAGTGCTGCTTTGGAGGGTGGATTTTATGGCATTATTTAGGGATACCTGCCTCCAGGTGGGACCTGGGGATCCCCTGGAATTACAACTGAGCCTTCGGGGTAGGGCGGGGTATAAATTTAAATATAAATAAATAAATAAATAAAACTCATCTCCAGGCTACAGAGTGTCAGGTTCAAGAGCAAGTAAATCTCCACACACGTTTCCAGGGAATCGTTATGCTTTATTAGACTACAGGTCTGTTGCCATGGTCTACAGGTATATTGTTAGGAATGACGATGGGGCGGATGCTTCCCTACATATAAGAGGATGAGGCAAACGGGTAAGCAAATGAAGCCCAAGCGCATGCAGGGGAACGGGAGAGTCTCCGTGCCTCATGAGAGCAGAAATATTCGCACCAACAGTGGAACGCAAGCCCTCCCTCCTTCTCAAGGTTAGTCAGATAACCCAATCTGGCAGCACCAGTTTGCACGGTTTCATGAGCACCTCCCTACCGCTGTTTACAGCAAGCGAGCACAGCAGCGAGCAAGCATGTGCCGTAGCGCCAGAGTCAGGGAAGGAAACATACAATTGAAACATGGCAGCTAGCTGACACAGAGATCAGTTCCCCTGGAGAAAATGGATGCTTTGAAAGGTGGACTCTATGGCACTCCACCCCACTGAGGTCCCTGTCTTCCCCAGGCTCCACCTCCAAATCTCCAGGAGTTTCCCAACCTGGAGCTGGCAACCCTATGTGCCCCAACAGTGACCAGGGGGAACGTAACAACCCTATACCCTGCTGAGGTTGCTCCCTTCCTCTCTCCAAACACTAGCCTTCCTGGGCTGCACCCCCAGATCTCTAGGAGTTTCCCAGCCCAAAGTGACGATCAGAAGCCATGGTTGAAGGCTGTCTGTTGAAGAAGTGATCTTTCATGGCTTGAGGAAGAAAGGAGCTAGTGAGTGGTGTGAGTATATTGAGAGCCAGTTTGGTGTAGTGGTTAGGAGCGTGGACTCTAATCTGGGAGAACTCGGTTTGATTCCCCACCCCCTCCACTTGCACCTGCTGGATGACCTTGGGTCAGTTACAAGTTCTTTCAGAGCTGTTCTCTCAAAAAGCAGTTCTCGAAAGAGCTCTCTCAGCCCCCACCTACCTCACAGGGCGTCTGTTGTGGGGAGGGGAAGGGAAAGGAGATTGTAAGCCGCTCTGAGACTCCTTTGAGTAGTGAAGGGTGAAGTATAAATCCAATCTCCTCCTCCTCCTCTTCTTCTTCTTCTTCTGTGACTGTCTCACATTTACTTACTTATTTATTTATTTATCATGTTCAATTTATCGGCTGCCCTTCCCCACGAGTGGGGCTCAGGGCAGCTTCTACCAAAGGCAAATGCAATCCAATTGGATTAAAACAGCATCAAAATATTTTAAAAGAATAATAATAACAGTGCCGAGTCCAAGATGACGGGAAAATTCTAATTCCCACCAACCCCCTGGGTGGAGGGGATATGAAGGAAGAAAAGGGGCTATGAAGGAAGAAAAGGGGCTATGAAGGAAGAAAAGGGGCTATGAAGGAAGAAAAGGGGCTATGAAGGAAGAAAAGGGGCTATAAAGGAAGAAAAGGGGATATGAAGGAAGAAAAGGGGCTATGAAGGAAGAAAAGGGGATATGAAGGAAGAAAAGGGGCTATGAAGGAAGAAAAGGGGAGGTTGGGGTATGAGAGTGCCAGACCATTGCCGTCCTCAGCCAAATGCCTGGCAGAACATCTCTGCCTTGCAAGCCCTACGGAAAGGTAGTAAATCCTGTAGGGCTCAGATGTTCTCAGACAGAGAGTCCCACCGGATGGGGGGCAGGGCCTTCTTGTCGAGGACAGCCAGCTCTCTCTTGGGCCGGGAACCACCAGGAGGTTCTTATTACTAGAGTGTAATGCTCTTCCAGGGAGATATTGAGAGAGGCAGTCCAGAAGTTATGTGGGTCCCTGACCGCTCATGGCCTTAAAGGTCAAAAAGAAGACCTTGGACAAGGAAGCCAAAATGGCCCTGAAGAAGGAGGCACCCCCAGTGCCCCCCTCCCTACTTCTCCCCTGAAGAGTCAGTGGGAGGAAATGGTACAACAACCACGCTTGTTCCTCCTCACTGGCCCTTTGAGGGCTGGGCCAGCAGGGCAAAACCAGGCACTGTAATATGCTCTTAGGGTTGTCAGCAAGTGGCCGGCACCCTGTGGGACGCTGGGTAGGGCATTGTGGCAAAGGCGTGACATCACTTCCAGAGCAAACCTGGAAGCTGTGTCATTGTATCGGCGTGACGCTCTAGGAGTCACTGGAAACCCTACGGTTTTAACCAGAATTTCTGGTGAATGCTAAGACATTCCACAGGTGCGATGACATCACTTCTCAATCTGCAGTGAAAGTGATGTCATGGCATCATCACAACGCAGACTTTCCTACCATTTCCCCCTCCCCACCATATTGCTAAACAGTGACCGGGGGGGGGGGGGAAGAGCTGCCAACGGGAGGTTTTCCACTTTAGAAAATGACCTGGCAGGCCTGCATGCTCCTCTTCACTGGTCACACTAGGGTTGCCATCCCTCCGATGAGGGCAGGGATTCCCTCAATTTTGGGGTCCCGAATCCGCTGCTGGCCAGCTGAGCAGTGGGGGAGCCCCGCCCCCAAAGAGCTCCACCATGCCCAATGTGCCCAGCAAGATGATGTCATCTGGAGGTGATGTCATAACTCCAGGCACATCGTCCAGGGGACGCTCTAGCATTCGGCTAAAAACTTTATGGTGACCATAGAGTTTTTGACTGAATGCTAGAGTGTCCCCTACAGACGGGCACCTGGCAACCCTAGGTCACACCATGCCTGTATTGGCACAAGGAAAAGCCAAGGACTGCCTGCCTGTGCTCCTTTGCCAATGACACTGTGCCCCAGTTGGCATCGGGCAAAGTTGGGCATCATTCTGCCAGTGCTTCTCATCACTAGCTTCACTGTGCCTGGGCAGACAGGGCAAAACTAGGCACACTCCCATGTCCTTCTCACCGGTTCAATAAAATATTAAAATCAACACCGTTCATTCATCTCCTAAAAAAAAAAACCCAGTCCAAACCAAATTGGCATTTATTAAATGTTTACTAGCATGCCAAGCACACTATTTCTGTATATTTTCTTCCTTTATGTTGAATCTGCAGCTCCTTCCCTGTATTATCATAACAGTGACAGTAGTACAAATGGCTTTTAAAATGTGATGAGATAAATTCATGGAAGGACGGGTTAATAAATGGCTACCAGCTGTGATAACTCAATCAAAACTTCATGTTCACAGGCAATATTCCTCTAAATATTAGGTGTCGGGGACAAACAGGAGAATTGCTGGAAATGTGGGGCGATTTCTCACTAGAGCGTCCTTGCAGCGCAGCCGCCAACACAAACATGTAAATTTCACACCCGAGGCTGCGGGGCTGCATTTGACCCGCGGCTTCGCCCAATTTCCTCCGCAGTTTCGTGATCCTCAAAAACCAGGATCACGAAACTGCGGAGGAAATCAGGCGAAGCTGCGAGTCAAAATGCAGCCCGGCAGCGTCGGGTGTGAAATTGACATGTTTGTGTCGAGGGAAACGGCGGCTGCGCTGCGAGGCAGCTCTAGTGAGAAATCGCCCGTGAAGTTTGATGAGATGGATCTTTCGCTGTTCTTAACATCCCATACCCCCTGGAGCATGCTCCGTCCTCATCAGCCCCTCCCCTTTTGTCGATTTGCCATATATTTCTGTGCACCGAAGGATTTCCCTAAATTCAAAAGGACACTGACTGTGCATGGCCCTGTTGCACGAGTTCCATTATCCATCCGTGAAGTTTGCTATACAGGCTTGCCCACCCTTTACCATCCTGGATGGGTTTGGGCCGGCTTCCCTGCTGGCCTCAGGATGGGAAGGAGAGGGGGTTCCAGCACCCTGTTTCTCTTCCTTCCCTCCAAGTGAGCACACTTTCTCCCTCACACACACTCTCTGGCCCTGGATGATCCCTGCAGTGTTTCTTCCCTGGCCTGGCTTGGAAGCCTCCCATTCATCCATTCATTTATACATACCACCCTTGGCCTTGGGTTGTGTTAAGTCGCTCACTTAACAAAGAAGTCGGAGAGTGATTCAGCAAGAACACAACTTTATTCTTCAACTTGAACACAACTCCCAACACGGGTCAACATCTGATAGCCAGAACAGAACAGTTCAGCTTTTACATTGCAGTTGTCCTGCTTTTAAACTCTCCCGGCTAATGTAGCCACACCCACTGTACAATTACCAACCAATACGGTTGTTCATATAAGGACCAATCACGGACGTTCCCGCTCAGGGAGCTTGCTGTAAGGTGATTGGCTAGGTGCTTCCTGGGCTAGCAATGCGATTGGATGGATTTGGATCCTAGCCCAGGACGAAGCTCAACATGGCAAGTCAATTAGATGTTTCACATACATCATGCATTCAATGGCAGCAATTGAATACATTACAGGTTGCCAGCTCTGGCTTTCGAAATACCTGGAGATTCTGGAGAGTTTGCGGGTGGAGCCTGAGGAGGGCGGGGTTTTGGGGGAGGGACCACAGTGGGGTACAATAGCCACAGAGCACACCTCCCAAAGTGGCCATTTTCTCCAGGTGAACTGATCTCTGTTGAGTTGAAATCACAGCAGGTCTCCAACTCCCACCTGGAGGTTGGCAAACCTACCCTTGGCCCAACTCCTGGACCCCAACCCCAGCTCTGGGATGGGAAATACCTGGAGATTCTGTGGGTTGAGCCTGAGGAAGGCAGGGTCGGGGGAAGGAAGCGCTTCAATTTATTTATTTATTTATATTTATTTTTCATATTTGTATCCCGCCCTCCCCGATGGGCTCAGGGCGGCTCACAAGGGCAAGGTACACCCATGCCATGATTAAGACATAAATACAGAATAAAAACATCCAACATCATTAAAAACAACGGTGCTCAGTCAGTTATTAATATCGTGACTCCAAGATGGATCAACTCAGTTCCAAGTGTCCTATGATGTTATGCCCACACGGAGACGGCTTATCAGAGCTTCTATCCAATTCCAGATTCTTCCTCAGGGCCTTGTCAGTGCATCCTTTAAGGTACCGTGATGGTGGTGGTATAGTGGGGCAGCGGCTCCTACTCAAAGGCCTGGCGGAAGAGCTCCATCTTACAGGCCCTGCGGAACTGCATAAGGTCCTGCAGGGCCCGGATCTCCCACGGGAGCTTGTTCCACCAGGTAGGAGCCGCCACCGAAAAAGCCCTGGCCCTGGTCGCAGCTAGTTTAGCATCCTTGGGGCCCGGGATGACCAACAAATTTTGGGGCCCCGACCGTAGTGCTCTTGGGGGAACATGTGGGGAAAGGCGGTCCCTCAGGTAGGCTGGACCCTGGCCATGTAGGGGGTCTTATTGCTATAGAATCCATTTCCCAAAGCAGATATTTTCTCCAGGTGAACTGATCTGCATGGCCTGGAGAGCAGTTGTAATCTTAGGAGATTTCCAGCCGCCACCCGTAGACTGGCAACCCTACTTGGCTCCAACAAGGGTTCATCCTGGAAGTAATAAAAGGAGAGGGGCCCCCAGCGGCCAGTCTTCACCTTTGCAGGCTGCTACTGGGCTGTCCAGGTCTCCAGGTTCCTTTCTAACAGCGGTGGGGCCACTACCAGGTTGGCCCTGTCACTGCCTGTCCCACTAGACCAGCCACCGTTCCTGGGTTCTCTGCTGCCTCCTTCTCTGGGTAAGGGTCCTCAAGACACTGGGTTGTTTGTGGGTTGCCAGGTAGGAGGGGGCTAAGTCGGGGACAGGAGCTGGCCCCAGACACCAAACAGTGGCCCAACCGCTCCCCTATTAGATGCAGGGCCGGCTCCAGGTTTTTTTAGCACACTAGGTGAGGCTACCTTCTGGCGCCACCCTCCCCCGTGCGCCCACCAATTTTCAAACATAAATGTCTTTGCTCTTGATCTGATTCTACAGTAACAATTAGCACAGTAATACAACTATTAAACATAAAAAACCTCAGTGAATCAATAACGAGGCCATTAACAAGGCTATGGGGTGTGTGTGTGCAGATCTGCTCTCACTGAGAAGGCAGAGCTGGTACCTGAATAAAACTTGGTCTTAAAGGTGTCATTGGACTATTTTGGAATACTAGCTATGGGGGGGGGGGGAAAATGCACAGATCTCCCCCGCCCCTACGGAAAGGAGTCCCAGCCGGGAGACGAATGACCAGGCGAGGGCCTCCTCCTCCTTGCTTACAGAAGCTCCTGGCCAATGTGCTGCTCTGGGGGTGTAGGAGGGGTGGGTGCAGACTCTGGGGTTCCTGGCTAGGGCCTGCTGCTGTGAGACTACCTTTGGTGGCGGCGGCAGTGGCGGTCACCAGGTCAGGGAGATGCAGGGCTTTTGGCGGGGGGGGGCTTTTGGTGGGGGGCAGTTTGGAGCCCCTAAGGGCTGACGCGCTCTAGGCAAACACCTAGTTCGCCTAGTGAGCGAGCCGGTCCTGATTAGATGTAGTATTTAATGTGTTAAGGGACTCAAGTTCTCCCTCATCGGAGCCAAAATGAGCTAGAAGGGACTAACAGATCAGAATTCCCAATTCCTCTCTCACTTGGTCTTCTGTCTTCTTTTCTCCTGTACCAAAGTCAGCTGAAATGCAAGCTAATCCCACTGATTTAAAAAAAAAACTTTTTACAGCCAAGACCTCTTCCTTACATAACAGAAGATCGATTCCGGTTTTACGGCAGAGATTTTTCCCCTCCTCTAAATCGGCCATTTAGTGTTCTGCACTCTTTGACATTCAAAGAGTTGTAGGCAGCGAACCCTGCCAATTTCTTTGCCTTTGAACAATCTATCTGCGATCTTAAATGAGAATAGGAACCCACTGTGAGAACAGAGTGTAACGCACGCTCCTCTGTCTGGCTCCGAGCTGAAGTTGGCCAGGGCTGCAGTCGGAAGACTGGAATCCACCTCTTCCATTAAAAGATAAGTGGAATGTGTGTGAGAGAGATGGAAGTTTTCAAAGAGTTTTGACAGGGCTGCTTTATTCTGGGGTGGCTTGGCTGAGGTGGCGAGGCTCGGATCGGAACAGACTCGATGTTCATGCTCTGCCTCCCCGTGCCTTTGATGTGACCCGTGTGCACCGAATGCAATGGAGGGAAATAAATATTTCAGCAATTTTGGGGAGCACGAAGTTCTATTTTTATTAGTCCTCGGCTTGGTAGGTGCCAAGCTATCTCGCATTCAGAGGCTTCTCTAGGGAACGGAGTCCAGAACACAATGCCCCAGCTTTTAACCATGTCTGCTTGGTGTACTAGATATATTTCAGGACAGCTAAGTGCTGAAATAAATCCATCTCCATCCACAAACTTGCCCCAAAATGATCCATTACTGGCAGGAAATCAATGGCACAGATGTAAAATCTAGTATTCGCTGGTGGACGACCGATAACACAGTGTTCAGGCAGATAATTGTTCGAGCTAATATCGGTATATGATAGTCAGAACTCGATAGCCTATATTTAATGCAAAGTATTAGGTGTACTATTAATGCAATTCAGTGTTCAGAACATGATACTGTCGAGTGCTCCGTGTTTAAACTTCGATAATCCGTGGAGGGATGAGGAGGGGGAGCCCCTAGAGCATATTCCCATGCACTTCTTCAAAGAGATAAAGAGCTGAAAGGCTATCCCAGAGGAGAAAGGCAAAAGTCCTACTCCACACCAATGCTCCCTCTAACCTGTGGAGTCCTGTGAGCAAAAATTCTTCTTTGTGAGCTCCTGGCATTAAAGTTGTGAGCGAGCGATTTGGCTGCTGCATCAATTAGCTTGCTCTGGAGCCACCCTTCCTGAGTTGAGACAAAAAAGTGTGAGCTGGAGACGAAAAAACTGTGAGCTAGCTCACATTAACTCAGCTTAGAGGGAACGCTGCTCCATACAACTGCCAACCATAGAAGAAGAAAAAATCTACCCATTCCAGACCCACACTGTGGCCACTTTGTAGACCAAGGACACCCCTATGAATGACTTTATTTGATTTATTTCTTCACCCCTTCTTCCAAGGAGATCCCATGGTCCCCCCCCCACCTCCATTCTGTCCTCGTACAACTCTGAGCAGCTGGTTAGTCCAGGAGAGAGGAAGCCTGGGTTTAAATCCCCTCTTGACCATGAAACACATTGGAGGACCTAAGAAGTCAGTGTCTCTCAACCTAACCTATCTCACGGGGCTGTTGTGAGGATACGAGTAGGGCAGAACTATCGATGCTGTTCTGAACTGCTTGGGGGAAGGGCAGGATAAAAATGTGCTACATGGTAGAAACTTGCCATTTGCATGGGATCTGTTCCTGGGATTGCCACAAATGGCGAAATCCGTGAAAGTGTCCTGCTGTCTCCCAGGAGAAAATCAACCAAATTTTCAGCAGAATTGAAGGATGTAGTGATTACAGTGATAGCGAAGTAGGACTAAAACCAGTCTGGAAAGCCACACATGCCCCATGCAGCTTCCCAAACTCTCAAGAGATGCCTCTCTCTTGCAAGTGTTCGTCCACCATTTGGTTTGGCCTGGCAACAGTGCCAAGGGAACCCAACTCATGACTGAACGCAACTGATGACTGAAAAGCTGCCAATCCCTGTAGTCTGGAGATCAGTTGTAATTATGGGAGATCTCTGTGCCTCACCCTGAGCCCAGCCACTGATCATAACAAAATGTGTTTCTCTTCTTAGGAGCCATATCAACGGCATTCGTTTCGAGGGTGTGGGGACATCTTGACATGATGACCCATTCTCATGCCATGTCATGTACCTCTAGTGCAATTGCAAGCAAAGTTACAATCTTCTAAGTCTAATGGATGAGCTTTCCCCTCCCTGTCAAGTCCCAACCAATTTATGGTGACCCTGTAGGAGTTTCAAGGCAAGAGATGAACAGGCGTGGTTCGCCATTGCCTGCCTCTGTGTGACAACCCTGGACTTCTTTGGTGGTCTCCCATCCAAATACTGACCAGGGCCATCCCTGCTTAGCTTCTGAGATCTGACACTCAGCTAGCCTGGGCCATCCAGGTCAGGGGCTTAGGTGATATAATTGTTGGAAGTGGAGGACTTTGCGCTGTCTCTTCGCCTCAGACTTCAAAGGAGGACCATAATAGAGTTAGAGATAGGCCAGGACTCTAATCATCCCTCTCTCTGCTACTCTGATGCTTTCCCTTTGATGTGTAGATTCCTTCCTTCCAGTTTTGACACCTTCTCTCCACACAATGCTGCCTTCTCCACCTTGGCACCATGAGAGCAGGACATGCTTCCTGCATCTCTATCCATCCTAGGTAGTTAGTCTAGATTAGAAGCCTATCTCTACTCTATCCTGTCTAGAATGGAGTTCCTTACAATAAAGGACTCATACCACTCTTGCAAAGATAAAGAGGCTCCTTGTGTAACTTTTTCTCGTCAGCACACACTAACCAGATTGGCTTTTCTGCATTACGGGCCTTGAGCACTCTGCTAAATACCAAATAATCTAACAGTGATTCTCTTGTGGATCAAAAACTGGCTAATTAATAAGAAACAGAGAGTGAGTATAAATGGGCAATTTTCACAGTGGAGGGTGGTAAGTAGTGGGGTACCACAGGGATCAGTACTGGGTCTGATGCTTTTTAACTTGTTCATTAATGATTTGGAGTTGGGAGTAAGCAGTAAGTGGCTAAATCTGTGGATGATACAAAGTTGTTCAGGGTGGTGAAAACCAGGAAGGATTGTGAGGCACTCCAAAGGGATCTGTTGAGGATGGGCGAGTGGGCGTCAATGTGGCAATTAGGGTTCAATGTGGCCAAGTGCAAAGTGATGCACATTGGAGCCAAAAATCCTAACTATAAATACACGTTGATGGGGTCCAAATTGGCAGAGACTGACCAAGAGAGAGATCTTGGAGTTGTAGTCGATAACCCATTGAAAATGTCAAGACAGTGTGGGACTGCAATAAAAAAGGCCAACGCTATGCTGGGGATTATTAGGAAGGGAACTGAAAACAAATCAGCCAGTATCATAATGCCCCTGTATAAATCGATCCTGCGACCTCATTAGGAGTACTGTCTACAGCTCTGGTCACCACACCTCAGAAAGGATATTATAGCACTGGAAAAAGTGCAGAAAAGGGCAACTAGAATGATAAAAGGGTTCGGACCCTTTCCCTATGAAGAAAGGTTAAAACGCTTGGGGCTCTTCAGCTTGGAGAAACGACAACTGAGGGGTGACATGATCAAGGTTTACAAGATTATGCATGGGATAGAGCAGGTAGAGAAAGAGGTACTTTTCTCCCTTTCTCACAGTACAAGAACTCGTGGGCACTCCATGAAATTGCTGAGCAGTTGGGTTAGAACAGAAAAAAGGAAGTACTTCTTCACTCAAAGAGTGATTAACATTTGGAATTCACTGCTACAGGAGGTGGTGGTGGCTACAAGCATGGATGGCTTCAAGTGGGAACTGGATAAACATATGGAGCAGAGGTCCATCAGTGACTATTAGCCACAAGTTATAGAGCGTGTCCAGAAGAGGGCAACCAGGATGGTGAGAGGGTTGGAATCCAAGTCTTATGAGGAAAGACTGAAAGAGTTGGGTATGTTTAGCCTGGGAAAGAGAAGGCTTAGAGGGGACATGTTTGCAGTCTTCAAGTATTTGAAGATGGAGCAGATCTATTCTCTCTTGCTCCGGATTGCAAGACTAGATCTAATGGGTAGAAATTACAAGGGAGTCATTACCAGCTAAATATCAGGAGAAACTTCCTAACTGTAAGAGTGGTTGAGCAGTGGAACAGACTGCCTTGGGAGGTGGTGGATGGTCCTTCGCCGGACATTTTCAAGTGGAGGCTGGACGACCATCTTTCAGGTATGTTGTACAGCTATTTTTCAGCTATGCTCCTGCAGAGTGCAGGGGGTTGGACTAGATGACCTGCAAGGTCCCTTCCAGCTCTAATGTTCTATGATTCTCTGATATGAACTCTCAGTTTGGGGCCAGTGATGCTCTATATTCTTGGTGCTGGGGGGGCAGCAGCAGTGGGAGGGCTTCTAG